>NW_027195357.1:5000-209407 GCF_038502225.1 Cherax quadricarinatus | reverse complement strand
AAAAGAGAGTGCAGAAATTAAAGGGGGATAAGTCTGTTGAGTATACCTGGTAAAGTGTATGGTAGAGTTATTATTGAAAGAATTAAAAGTAAGACTGAGAATAGGATAGCAGATGAACAAGGAGGCTTTAGGAAAGGTAGGGGGTGTGTGGACCAGGTGTTTACAGTGAAACATATAAGTAAACAGTATTTAGATAAGGCTAAAGAGGGCTTTGTGGCATTTATGGATTTGGAAAAGGCGTATGACAGGGTGGATAGGGGGGCAATGTGGCAGATGTTGCAGGTGTATGGTGTAGGAGGTAGGTTACTGAAAGCAGTGAAGAGTTTTTACGAGGATAGTGAGGCTCAAGTTAGAGTACATAGGAAAGAGGGAAATTATTTCCCAGTAAAAGTAGGCCTAAGACAAGGATGTGCGATGTCACCGTGGTTGTTTAATATATTTATAGATGGCGTTGTAAGAGAAGTAAATGCGAGGGTCTTGACAAGAGGCGTGGAGTTAAAAGATAAAGAATCACACATAAAGTGGGAGTTGTCACAGTTGCTCTTTGCTGATGACACTGTGCTCTTGGGAGATTCTGAAGAGAAGTTGCAGAGATTGGTGGATGAATTTGGTAGGGTGTGCAAAAGAAGAAAATTAAAAGTGAATACAGGAAAGAGTAAGGTTATGAGGATAACAAAAATATTAGGTGATGAAAGATTGGATATGACATTGGAGGGAGAGAGTATGGAGGAGGTGAATGTATTCAGATATTTGGGAGTGGACGTGTCAGCGGATGGGTCTATGAAGGATGAGGTGAATCATAGAATTGATGAGGGAAAAAGGGTGAGTGGTGCACTTAGGAGTCTGTGGAGACAAAGAACTTTGTCCTTGGAGGCAAAGAGGGGAATGTATGAAAGTATAGTTTTACCAACACTCTTATATGGGTGTGAAGCATGGGTGGTGAATGTTGCAGCGAGGAGAAGGCTGGAGGCAGTGGAGATGTCATGTCTGAGGGCAATGTGTGGTGTGAATATAATGCAGAGAATTCGTAGTTTGGAAGTTAGGAGGAGGTGCGGGATTACCAAAACTGTTGTCCAGAGGGCTGAGGAAGGGTTGTTGAGGTGGTTCGGACATGTAGAGAGAATGGAGCGAAACAGAATGACTTCAAGAGTGTATCAGTCTGTAGTGGAAGGAAGGCGGGGTAGGGGTCGGCCTAGGAAAGGTTGGAGGGAGGGGGTAAAGGAGGTTTTGTGTGCGAGGGGCTTGGACTTCCAGCAGGCGTGCGTGAGCGTGTTTGATAGGAGTGAATGGAGACGAATGGTTTTTAATACTTGACGTGCTGTTGGAGTGTGAGCAAAGTAACATTTATGAAGGGGTTCAGGGAAACCGGCAGGCCGGACTTGAGTCCTGGAGATGGAAAGTACAGTGCCTGCACCCTGAAGGAAGGGTGTTAATGTTGCAGTTTAAAAACTGTAGTGTAAAGCACCCTTCTGGCAAGACAGTGATGGAGTGAATGATGGTGAAAGTTTTTCTTTTTCGGGCCACCCTGCCTTGGTGGGAATCGGCCAGTGTGTTAATAAAAATAAAAAAAAAATTCTTGTAAATTTATTGTACATAAAGTATTAAGATATAATATTAGGTACAGAGAGAAGATAAAGTATTGTATTTAAATACTAAAATAAATTTGAATATTATTCTACGGAGTTTCCAAGTCGAAATTATTTCCCCTAGACTCTAAAATACCTTTAACAAACTCTGATCCAAAATCTTGTTGCCTATGAAGAAAATAGTAACAGACCACATTCTGAAGTTCTTTATAAAATTTCTTATTCGCAACAAATAGACAAACTGAAGCAAATTAAGTCCCCGGGACCCGATGAGCTGTTTCCCAGGGTACTTAAGGAATGCAAGATGGAGCTTAGTCAGCCATTAACGAATGTGTTTAATGCGTCCATCCTTACCAGTGTTGTGCCAGAGTTGTGGAAGATGGCTAATGTGGTTCCTATATTCAAATCAGGGGATAAGTCCACTCCTTCAAATTACCGTCCAATAAGCCTGACATCTATAGTGGGCAAGTTATTAGAATCAATTATTGCTGACATTATTAGAAGTCACCTTGAAGAGCATAACTTGATAAATGAATTTCAGCATGGATTCACGAGAGGTCGTTCCTGCCTGACAAATTTACTGACGTTTTTCAATAGAACATTTGAGGCAGTTGACAGTGATAAAGAATATGATATTGTTTATTTGGATTTTAGTAAAGCCTTCAACCTTGTACCTCACAAGAGACTCTTAAGAAAAGTGGCAGCTCATGGTATAGGAGGTAAAGTTCTAGCATGGATAGAGGCATGGCTTACCAATAGAAAGCAGAGTTTCTATTAATGGGTTCAAATCTGAATGGGGATTAGTCACTAGTGGCATTCCACAAGGATCAGTTTTGGGCCCTCTGTTGTTCATAATTTACATTAATGACCTTGACGAAGGAATTACAAGTGACACGAGCAAATTTGCTGATGATACAAAGATAGGCCGTATGATTCATTCTGAGGAGGATAGCAATGAACTCCAGGAGGATTTGGACAAAATGTCGTGGTCTGGAAAATGGCAGATGAAGTTCAATGTGGACAAGTGTAAGGTACTAGTCCTTGGGAATGGAAATAACCCTCGAAGCTATAAACTAGGTGAAGTAGAGCTTGATCATACAGAATGTGAAAAAGACTTGGGAGTCATGGTAGGCAGAAATCTAAAGCCAAGACAGCAGTGCCTTAGTGTGCACAACAAGGCCAACAGATTACTTGGATTTATTTCAAGAAGTATAAGTAACAGAAGTCAAAAAGTTATTTTATAGTTCTATACCTCACTAGTAAGGCCTCATTTAGATTATGCTGCTCAGTTTTGGTCCCCTTACTACAGGATGGACATAGACTCATTAGAGAACATACAGAGAAGAATGACTAAAATTATTTACTGTGTAAGGAATCTCCCGTACGAAGACTGACTTAGAGCCTTGAATCTCCACTCTCTGGAGAGACGTAGAATGAGGGGAGATATTATTGAAGTGTATAAGTGGGTGATGGGTATTAACAATGGAGATATTAATAAAGTACTGAGGGTGTCGAACCGGGTAAGAACCAGAAATAATGGATTTAAGTTGGATAAATTTAGATTTAGAAAGGACATAGGTAAGTACTGGTTTTCTAACAGAGTTGTGGATGCGTGGAACAATATCCCGAGTAGGGTGACCGAGGCTAGGACCTTCGGTAGCTTTATAAAGAGATTGGACAAATATATGAGCGGAAGGGGCTGGGTTTGATTGGTGTCAATGAGTATGGGAGGATATTCTTGGGTAGCTTTGAGTAGGGGTCGCTTTGATAAGGACTTGCCTTGCATGGGCCAGTAGGCCTTCTGCAGTGTTCCTCTATTCTTATGTTCTTATATTCTTATGAGTGTTGAGTTACCCCACAGCTTTAAATGTTGGTCTGGTCTGGGTGCGGTCTCGTTAAGGAGATAATGCCCGGGTTGTGGCTACATAGTTCTAATTCCAGGAGGTAGTGGTTGTTGAAGAAGTGTTGGATGTTGAGGTGTAAAATCGTGATCCCCATTATTTTCTGTGTTTAGCTTTATTGCTGCTGCGTGCAGAGTACTGAGGTCTGAGGTTATAGCCACCTGGTGTGTGTATGGTCTCTGCTCGGCTCGCTGGGAGGGGGGGTGGTTCTCTGAAAATAGAATTACTGGTCCTCTTCAATACTACTGGTGTTAGTTACACTGACGAATCAGACACATCAGCTGCTTCGTTCCCGAAATGCACTGGGTCATCATGCCCATCCACCTCAGGGATGGGAGACAATGGGTTCACTTCGTGGAAGGGTACGAAGGTTAGTTGAGCTGGAAACCCAGCGGTTGCAGCACTCAGAGCAGCAGTGGAACCTGATTTGTCGTTAGGGTCAGCCTCTGTAACGGAGGATTGTGCAGCAGTGATTGGTGCAGGTCCAGGGGTCGTTTCTTCCCTTTTTTAGGGGGATGTGAGGGAAAAGTTCAATAGATGGGAGTAGCGATGGGGTATATAGTAACAATAGTTTCATTAACGGCTACTTGTTTAGGTAGGGTAAGTCAAGCTCCCGCTATTCCCGCCTTTTTTCCCCCTCCCCGAAAGTGATAGTTTCATTGCCGACTGCTTGTTAAGGTAGGGTCAGTCTAGCTCCGGCTATCCCTTCCCCTCCTTCTTCCCCCCCTCCCCCGAAAGGTGACGTGTGGGGCTCCGGTCCAAACAGTAATCACTAGACTCACAGCTCCCAGCACTACTGTAAGTACATGCCTGCCTTGTATTCTAGTGGACTTATTGGTTAAAAGCTTCACTTTTGACCAATAATAAACTTAGTCCTTTCAGTCTTGCTCTAAGTTGACTGTTGTAATAATCACCACATCTTTTAGGTATTGTACTTATCATGGAGAGTGATTTCTTAAGCAGTGGGTAACCTGTCTATCTTTCCAGCTTGGATGACAGAGAGGGTCACCTGCCAATCAACGAGCAGAACTGATGGAGATGGACTAACGTCCTGAGACTTCCCCTTTTTTAATTTAATTACCTGTGCACCTGTATGAAGTAGCAGGATATAACCCCTCATCATTGCAGTGGAAAAAACCTGCTTTCCTATTATCTAGACTGAGTATTCACGGATAGACTCTGTGAAGAACGAGCCGGTGGGTTGTCATCAACACCTGCGACCCCCCCCCCCCATCATCGGCAACGGCTACGATTTCAACAACATGCAGTGTCACCAACACCAGACACCCAAGTTTTAAATTAGCGTTGAATTCAGTTATCATTTATATTTTTTCATTTTTCATTTTCTTTAATGTAGGATTAATATTTCATATTTAAGTGTTTTATATTTTATATTTTATATATAATAAAGTGTTTATGTTTGTCTGTTATTATTTCTTTTTCTATTCATTAATTTTCCAGAGGAGGAGCCAGCCTTGGTAATTCTGTCTGAAGTTGTTACAGGGCTGAGTAAGCCTTCACAGGGGGTTTGGTTAGGTTTGGGAGCTGGGGGGTACATTCACCTTGGTTTAAGGGGAGGGACTCATTAATGAGCGCACTTTATCTGGGATGCTTATAGCTGAGGTTCCATTTGCTAATAACAGCTCGTTGATGACGGTAGAGCAGAGCTGCTTATCGCCTTGTGACATGTTACGGGTCGTCATGTACATCAAAGTCCCCTTCATTAGATGCTCCTGGTGTCTACTCTATTTCTTGCTCCTCCTGTCCTCTTCAATATTTTGTAGAATCTGGCCGATATTTTTCTGACAGACTCAGGGAGCACAAAAGTAGTGTTAGTCTTGCCGACACCAATAATGCTCTTTTCTGTCATGTCAGAGATCACAGTCATCCTACTGACTGGTCTTCTGGTAAAACTGTCAGCCCTACGTCTAACTTTCACAGTCGCCGTCTGGTTGAATCCTCCCTTATACTCAACTTTCCTTGTATGAATCTTAGTCGTGGCTTTGTCTCTGTAGATGACTTCCTTTCTCATTACATTGTCAAATGCTCCGAACTTCGGAACACCCGTGACTTAACCTGATTCCCTTTTCCCTCTCTCCCTTTTCTCCGTTCCTCTTTCTCCTTTGAGTTTTCTTTCTTCTGCCTTTTGCATTGGTCATTTATTATTATTTTCCCCTTCTGTGTTCTTGTTCCTGCCCTCTGTGGGCCCCCAGCTCCCTTGCAGTGCTCCTCTTTCTTAATCTTTGTGGGCCCCCAGCTCCCTTGCAGTGCTCCTCTTTCTTAATCTTTGTGGGCCCCTAGCTCCCTTGCAGTGCTCCTCTTTCTTAATCTTTGTGGTCCCCTAGCTCCCTTGCAGTGCTCCTCTTTCTTAATCTTTGTGGGCCCCCAGCTCCCTTGCAGTGCTCCTCTTTCTTAATCTTTGTGGGCCCCCCGCTCCCTTGCAGTGCTCCTCTTTCTTAATCTTTGTGGGCCCCTAGCTCCCTTGCAGTGCTCCTCTCTTGCTCCCGTCATTGTCTGTTGGCCTATATATATACCCCCTCCTTCCCTCATTTTCGTTAGTGTGACTTTGTAAATGGTCCAAGAAGGACCGAAACATCGTCGTAAGTTCCTTTCTTCTATGTGCGGGTTATTTGTGAATTGTTCCAGTCACGGTATTGTGCCTTTTTTTGTCACTATCACCAGTTCACTGCCTTCAATACTTGACACTACCATCTATTCACTATCTTTACTACTTATCACTACTACTAGCTAACTTTTTTCTCTACTTAATGCTATCACTAGTTCACTGTCTTCACTGTTTAAAAATATCAACAGCTCACAATTTTTCAGTACTTAACGTTATCACCAAGTCACAATCTTCACTGTTTAACACTATCACCAGCTCACTATTTTCACTAATAAACATTATCTTCACTGCTGAACACTGTTACCAACTCACTATATCTTCGCTACGTGACACTATCTTCTCCACATAACACTTCACCAGCTCATTATCTTTACTTCTTAACACTACACTATCACCAGCTCACTATCTTCACTACTTGATACTAACTTCACTATTTGACACTATCCTTGCCACTTAACGCTATCACCAGCTCACTATCTTCACTAATTAACGGTACACTATCACCAGCTCCCTATCCTCACTACTCGACACTATCATCAGCTCACTATCTTCACTACCGAACGCTGTGTACCGCTAATTATCAATATTAACACCATCCCTAACTCACCATCTTTCACTATCTTACACTAATTCGTATGCTTCTCTGCTATATAAAACTATACTCTATATATCACTTAAAGATATATTCTTCTTAGTATCTAAGTGGTCGTTTTCAGTCATTGGTGACGAACTTATGAAGTCAACGTTAGAATGGATGTTGAGTATGTTGGACCGTATCATCCCTTCCTTAAGACAGTACGCATCTTGCAGGAGACAGACGTCCGCGAGATAATCAAGTCGACTCCGCGACCACTACGCCAGTGTCGCATTGTTATTGGTAAGGAGCTTCTGCTGGAGAACGCTCTACGCCAGGGTGAAGGAATCTTTCTGGCTCTTGTGCTGTGCTCCGGGATACACACACCGCCAATGTCTACAGGTGTTATGATGGCAAGTAACACTCCAGCCCACGACCAGTACACTACTTGTTCAGAGATTATAATAAGAACAGAATCTCTTGGAGCTAAGTCATCGTGGTGAAAGCTGTCTTCCAGAGGCCCTTGTATAACAGTCGTGCTTACCACGTCCTTAGTTTTCCGGACCACGCCAAGCGCTCCAGGCAAGAGTCATGGCTATTGATCAAGTCCTACAAGGATGGACTGGGATCCTTTACTGACTGGACTGCCATACAGCGAGTCAAGAAGATATTATCCGAGTTTGATAATGATATAAATCTTAGAGTGAATTGCTCTGGCAGAGACACCATCCTGCCACGGTACATCCCAGTCCGACCTCCACCACCTGGCAGAGACACCATCCTGCCCCGGTACATCACAATCCGACCTCCACCACCTGGCAGAGACACCATCCTGCCCCGGTACATCCCAGTCCGAACTCCACCACCTGGCAGAGACATCATCCTGCCCCGGTACATCCCAGTCCGACCTCCACCACCTGGCTGAGACACCATCCTACCCCGGTACATCCCAGTCCAACCTCCAACACCTGGCAGAGACACCATCCTGCCCCGGTACATCCCAGTCCGACCTCCACCACCTGGCAGAGACACCATCCTGCCCCGGTACATCCCAGTCCGACCTCCACCACCTGGCAGAGACACCATCCTGCCCCGGTACATCCCAGTCCGAACTCCACCACCTGGCAGAGACACCATCCTGCCCCGGTACATCCCAGTCCGACCTCCACCACCTGGCAGAGACACCATCCTGCCCCGGTACATCCCAGTCTGACCTCCACCACCTGGCAGAGACACCATCCTGCCCCGTTACATCCCAGTCGTACCTCCACCACTGGCAGAGACACCATCCTGCCCCGGTACATCCCAGTCCGACCTCCACCACCTGACAGACACCATCCTGCCCCAGTATATCCCAGTCCGACCTCCACCACCTGGCAGAGACACCATCCTGCCCCGGTACATCCCAGTCCGACCTCCACCACCTGACAGAGACACCATCCTGCCCCAGTATATCCCAGTCCGACCTCCACCACCTGGCAGAGACACCATCCTGCCCCGGTACATCCCAGTCCGACCTCCACCACATGGCAGAGACACCATCCTGCCCCAGTATATCCCAGTCCGACATCCATCATTTGTATCATTATGTGTACCCCGGTCTTCATTCACTGTACCACAACCTTCCTTCACTGTACTACCTCCTTCCTTCACTGTCCCACCTCCTTCCTTCACTGTACCACCTCCTTCCTTCACTTTACCACCATGTTCCTTCACTGTACCACCACCTCCTTCACTGTACAACCACCTTCCTTCACTGTACCACCACCTTCCTTCACTGTATCACCTCTTCCTACACTATACCACTTCTTCCTACACTATACCACCTCTTCCTTCACTGTACCACCTCCTTCCTTCACTGTACCACCTCTTCCTTCACTGTACCACCTCCGTCCTTCACTGTACCACCTCCTTCCTTCACTGTACCACCTACTTCACTGTGCCACCACATTCCTACAATGTACCACCACCTTTCTTCACTGTACTACCTTCCTTCACTGTACCATCACATTCCTACACTGTAGCACCTCCTTTACTATGCCACCACCTTCCTTCACTGTACCACCTCCACTGTACCACCACCTTCCTACACTGTACCACCACCTTCCTACACTGCACCACAACCTTCCTTCACTGTACTACTTCCTTCACTGTACCACAACCTTCCTTCAGTGAACCACCTCCTTCACTGTGCCACCTCCTTCCTTCACTGTACCACCTCCACTGTACCACCACCTTCCTACACTGTACCACCTCCACTGTACCACCACCTTCCTACACTGTACCACCATCTTCCTACACTGTACCACTACCTTCCTTCACTGTACCACCACCTTCCTACACTGTACCACCACCTTCCTTCACTGTACCACCACCTTCCTTCACTGTACCACCACCTTCCTTCACTGTAACACCTCCTTCACTGTGCCACCTCCACTGTACCACCACCTTCCTACACTGTACCACCACCTTCCTACACTGTACCACCACCTTCCTACACTGTACCACCACCTTCCTACACTGTACCACCACCTTCCTACACTGTACCACCACCTTCCTACACTGTACCACTACCTTCCTACACTGTACCACCACCTTCCTACACTGTACCACCACCTTCCTTCACTGTCCCATCTTTATTCCCTGTCCCACCCCTTTCCTTCCCTGTTCCACCCCTTCCTTCCCTGTCCCACCCCTTTCCCTGTTCCACCCCTTTCCTTCCCTGTTCCACCCCCTTCCTTCCCTGTCCCACCCCCTTCCTTCCCTGTTCCACCCCATTCCTTCCCTGTCCCACCCCCTTCCTTCCCTGTTCCACCCCATTCCTTCCCTGTCCCACCCCCTTCCTTCCCTGTTCCACCCCATTCCTTCCCTGTTCCACTCCCTTCCCTGTCCCACCCACTCCCCTGTTCCACCCCCTTCCTTCCCTGTCCCACCCCTTTCCCTGTTCCACCCCTTTCCTTCCCTGTTCCACCCCCTTCCTTCCCTGTCCCACCCCCTTCCTTCCCTGTTCCACCCCTTTCCTTCCCTGTCCCACCCCCTTCCTTCCCTGTTCCACCCCATTCCTTCCCTGTTCCACCCCCTTCCTTCCCTGTCCCACCCACTCCCCTGTTCCACCTCCTTCCTTCTCTGCCCCCCTTCCTTCCCTGTCCCCCCCTTCCTTTCCTGTTCCACCCCTTCCTTCCCTGCCCCACCTCCTTCCCTGCCTCACCCCTTCCTTCCCTGCCTCACCCCCTTCCTTCCCTGCCTCACCCTCTTCCTTCCCTGCCTCACCCCCTTCCTTCCCAGCCTCACCCCCTTCCTTCCCTGCCTCACCCCCTTTCTTCCCTGCCTCACCCCCTTCCTTCCCTGCCTCACCCTCTTCCTTCCCTGCCTCACCCCCTTTCTTCCCTGTCCCACCTCCTTTCTTCCCTGTCCCACCTCCATCCTTTCCTGTCCCACCTCCATCCTTTCCTGTCCCACCTCCTTCCTTCCCTGTCCCACCCCTTCCTTCCCTGCCCCACCCCTTCCTTCCCTGCCCCACCCCTTCCTTCCCTGTCCCACCCCTTCCTTCCCTGTCCCACCCCCTTCCTTCCCTGTCCCACCCCCTTCCTTCCCAGTCCCACCCCTTCCTTCCCTGTCCCACCCCCTTCCTTCCCAGTCCCACCCCTTCCTTCCCTGTCCCACCCCTTCCTTCCCTGTCCCACCCCTTCCTTCCCTGTCCCACCTCCTTCCTTCTCAATCCCTCCTATAATACCTTAGAAAATATAAAACACTGCAACAATAAACACAACAAATAAAGTGGGAAAAACTCAACAAACTATAACAAAACGTTCTCGTTTGATTTCCAAAAACTGCCTAAAATTTCCTTGTTTCTCACCGCCTTAGTAAAGTATCGGTCGAGAAGACTCACCTCTACACCAAACATTACTCTAAGTTACTTTTTTTAATACGTAGTGGGTGTTTTTAAGGTGGGAAAAAACAGGAAAGTGAGACAGTGACATCTCATTATTATGAGAGGTTTTTCATTTTACATTTTTTATCAATATTGAGAACTGAAATAGCTTTATCTTTAAAAATATGAAAAGTGTGGTTGACCACTCAAAATTTTATTGGCCACTGTACGATAACCTCCCGTTCTGACGGCTGGTAAAATGTCCACAAAGAATATATATCCCTTAGGTAAATGGTTTATAGTTGACATAATTCATTCCAAGCCCTTTTTTAAGGCCATGATTATTATAAGTACAAAAACAAACTAATATTCAGTATTGAACAATAGACATTGAGTGGGCTTTGTAGTATGAATTTTTAAATTAACTCTGTTTTCAAAATGACTGATTCTTATGACCAAATTTTCCATCAGTGACAAATTAGTCTCTTATTTTCCTGGTTAGAAAGTAATTAGTTATACCAGTAAAGTGAGAGAGACTTGTGAAGCTTGTGGCAGATTCTGAGGCATCACTGTACACTGATAACTGCTGCAACAAAAATGAATCACAAGCAGAATCAGTGAATATCTGATTCGCTGAGACAGACAAACAGAGAAAGAGTTAGACAGAAAGACAGACAGACAGAAAGGTAGGAAGGGGCGGCATGAACATTGGTTGTAACATATAAAGTAACATCCACTTTTTAGCGAATATAATAATGGTATATAATGCTGACAAGTATATAAATAAGACATGTGCAACAATTAGCTATGTTCCTGAACGTATCGTCTACACAGGAAGCTTCATCAGTCGAATACAGATATTACTAATATGGAGACAGCACATGTAGTGTCGAGTTAAAACTGATGCAATCAGTCCATCAACTTTGAAGGAGCGGTTTGAGGTGGTCAGCTTGAAGATAATGCTCCACTTCACAGTCTTGAACCTTGTGAAATTAACAGATATACTCTCCGGTTAGGAAAGGGCAAGGAACTGGCGGACAGATAGAGTAATATTGGAGAGAAATGTCTTCAATCGTAAGAAGCAGCGCTGAAGATGAACCCAGAAGTGCAGAGTCGATGGAAATAAACTAGGACAGAAACAGAATTGGGCAGCTAGTAGTAGGTAGCTGGTGAGTGATAGAGACGCTGGAGTTCGGGAGAGTGTTTCAGCAGGCACTGGAGTGTTGATCTGGATACTTATACTGCATTCAAAATTGAGAATCCTTTCTGGAGTCTTCTACAGGCTTCTTTGGGTAGATGGCATAGATTTGAGGGGATGTCGTTCTCGTTGTGGTGTTTTAACGACATCAAGTACTTGGATTATTGAGATGTGTCAATAGCCGCAAAGAAATTTTACTGTACAATTGAATAATCCTTTTTTTTTTTTTTTGCTCTTTGAAGTACAAAGTGTTACTGTTTTAAGGTGTGATGTAGAAACAGAGGATTTTCATTAAAGTTATGGAATGTGACTCTCAGTTATTGTTCCCTGTACTAGTGATAATGGCATCTTTCTTTCATTTTGCTTGTAGATAACGGCTGGCGATGACTTCAGCAGCTTCGATGACAAAAATAGTGGCGAGCATTTCTGGAATGGAGGTGTCAGTAGAGGATGCACTGGAAGCAGATGTCACGTTTTCTATTCCTTGAACTGAAAAGCCAGCAGTGAGCGCAGAGATGGTGGGGTCGGTAGTGGGTTTCGTTGCTTCAGTGATGACTCCATCGGTGTCTATATTCGAGTATGATTCAGGAATATGTACACTGGATGGTTGGCGGGTGATGATCTCGAGCGTTCTCGAAGGGTATATTTCAGCGAACTTTATTTCTGGAAGGTTATTAAGCTTGAAGAGAATGTTTTTAACAGCTTCGTTAATGGTTCGTGGGATGAAGGCGATCTGTAAGCTGGCAAACACGAGACAAGTGATGACTGATTTTGGTTATGTCGTCCTGAACGATATCCCACACCTACTGGTGTGTGATAGGAGCATATGTTAGACCACTGGTGTCCTGAATCGGTCTTGGAATCGGTCAGTTATTGACAGTCTTCTTGCGCTTCTAGAAGCAAAGTTTTGGGGGTCGGTTTCAGAGTTGAAGCGTTTAGGTTGATCGGTCATGGCGCCTACAGTATGAGTGTTACCGTCAGCACATCAGACGAGCAAAACTTCTCTCGTCTCTGAGAGAGAAGTCCTTAGTGGAGTGGTCGTAGGCATAGCCGGTCCAGAACTGGGTGATATGATGGCTGTATTCAGGCTCATTGTTGCGAGGGTTGATGTGGTAGTGACAGATGCGTAATTCGTTGTTGATAGCAGTAAAAGCCATAGAGATGTCCATAAATCTTATTAGTAACATCGAGCAGGCAGTTGAGATTTTGGTTATTTCTTCATCATCTTAGCTCACGTGCCCAGTTCTTCAAGTGACCTGTGGAGATCATCATGAGAAAGTATGGTAGCGTTGCTGTAGAGTTTCTTGATGAAGACTGATTTCTTCGCCAGGAGCACAGGTAAGAAGATAACATTAAAGTGGGATGTAAATGCTTTAATAACAGGTATCAAAGTGGTTTCTTTTGAGGGTCTCGAAGGCGGTGAAGGTTACCAGTTTGTCAATGTTTACAGTCAGCAACAAAGACGTCGTTGATGGTGATCTGTTTACCGAGATTGACACCCAAAGTGTCCCAGAATAGGAAAGATGGTGACTGCAGCATGTGGAGAGAAGCAGTTGCATGAACCAACTGTGTAAAGCAAGGTATGAGTGTACAGTTACTTAACTGTTTGAAGGTATGAGTGCGCAGATGCAAGAACCTGTTCTGTGACGTATTTTGTTCCAGCGCAGATTCATGAACCATTTGCATGACGGTACCAGTGTTCAGGTGCATAAACCGGTTCTGTGAAGAATGTTATTAGCGTGTATATGTATGTACTACTTCACAAAATAATTTAAATCAAGAAGTTAAATCAGTGAACAAAAATAGATCCAGACTTACACACACATACACACATATCTAGCTGTAAAATAAACATATTCACAAATAACTAGATGTAAAATGCGCACTAATATACATACATGTACAAATATACACAGAAAACTTCATGTCACATAACCTCAGCTCTTTTCTATCTCCAAGCACGCGGCAGGAATAGTGCAGAGTGCGGCACAAGTTTTCAATTAATTTAAAAATTAATTCTGAAGTTTTAAAGAGAAAATATTTTACAAGTTACCATTATAAGCTACCCTGAAATTTGACAGTATTCGTTTGCTGGGGCCGTCATTCAGCTGCTGTGTCCCTCATGCAATATACAATGAAATACTATCATTCAGAGGCCCTTTTTCACCGAGCCTTTGTCTACTGAGCTTGTACTCTTTTTCCAGTCTTCTTTGCCCTTCCCCAATTTTCATAACTAAGCATTTGTTTGGTTTAAATTCTAACAGCCGCTTGTCCGAACAGTCGTGTAGCTTGTCAAGACCCATTTGAAGTCTTTCCTGGTCAGTTCCTTTTCAAATTCTTCTCACAGTTTTTTTTGTCAACTGTGAATGCTGACACCTGTGATTAGATTTCCTCTGTCATGTGGTTTACATTCATAACAGTGCTGGGCCAAGTACTGACCCAAAATAACAAAAAAAGGCACAATACCGTGACTGGAACGATACAGTGTGGCTTTGTAAATGGTCAAAGTCGGACCGAATTATTATTATAATCAAAAAGAAGCTCTAAGCCACAAGGGCTATACAGCAAGTCGGACCGAAACGTCGTCGTTAGCTCTTCTATGTGCGGGTTATATGTGACTGTCCCTAGTGAAGCTCCACTGGTCACTAACCCATCCCTACACCTTCCTGATATTAACTAGTTATTTTATTCCTTTTGATTATTCCTTTATCGTATTTAGTGTCTTCCCTGTTATTCCTGCTTGCTCCTCTAGCTTCCGTACCAGTTACATGTGAGAGTCTGCATTGAACACCTTATCACAGTTCTGTAAAGAGTCCTTGTGTTGCGCATGCGTCTTCAACTTGTTAGTATTATGTACCATTTGTAACATGATGCTTGTCTGATACTGAAACACAATGGTTTCTTGATACCAGGGATGTATTCAGGAGAGCGAGAGAGAGAGAGTAAAGTAATATCCTGCCTCTAGTGTAGAGTCCTAGAGTCCTTAATTACTGCAATGGTCTGAGAGACATAATGATCACTGTCTTTGCATCGGTGCTCACTGATCCATTATACCGGACTGATGATAATCAATACAAAACTAATTCGGAGAATTAGTTTTGTGTTGATCCTCATCAGTCAAGGTAATCATTAAAACAGTCAAGGTAATTATTAAAATAGCCAAGGTAATTATTAAAACAGCCAAGGTAATCATTAAAACAGCCAAGGTAATTATTAAAACAGCCAAGGTAATCATTAAAACAGCCAAGATAATCATTAAAACAGCCAAGGTAATTATTAAAACAGCCAAGGTAATCATTAAAACAGCCAAGATAATCATTAAAACAGCCAAGATAATCATTAAAACAGCCAAGATAATCATTAAAACAGCCAAGATAATCATTAAAACAGCCAAGATAATCATTAAAACAGCCAAGATAATCATTAAAACAGCCAAGATAATTATTAAAACAGCCAAGGTAATCATTAAAACAGCCAAGGTAATCATTAAAACAGCCAAGGTAATCATTAAAACTAGAGACGAATGCGAGGAACATTTCTGATATCATGTTCTGGACTTTCATTATTGTTGCTATAACAAATCTTAGATAACTAGATATATTTCGGTCGCTGGAAGGATCTGCAAGGCAGAGCTGTGGAAGAAATTATTGTAGTCGATGTGCCAAAGGGCAAAGAAAAGATTCAAATGAAGTATCAGAGAGAAATAAATAAAAGAAAGAACCTCTGGTTGAGCCAAGCATGCAGAGAGGCCACAAGGTATGAGTAAGAGAGCCTCTGGTTGAGCCAAGCATGCAGAGAGGCCACACGATAGGAGTGAGAGAGCCTCTGGTTGAGCCAAGCATGCAGAGAGGCCACAAGATAGGAGTAAGAGAGCCTCTGGTTGAGTCAAGTATGCAGAGAGGCCACAAGATAGGAGTAAGAGAGCCTCTGGTTGAGCCAAGCATGCAGAGAGGCCATACGATAGGAGTAAGAGAGCCTCTGGTTGAGCCAAGCATGCAGAGAGGCCACAAGATAGGAGTGAGAGAGCCTCTGGTTGAGCCAAGCATGCAGAGAGGCCACAAGATATGAGTAAGAGAGCCTCTGGTTGAGCCAAGCATGCAGAGAGGCCACAAGATAGGAGTAAGAGAGTCTCTGGTTGAGCCAAGCATGCAGAGAGGCCATACGATAGGAGTAAGAGAGCCTCTGGTTGAGCCAAGCATGCAGAGAGGCCACACGATAGGAGTGAGAGAGCCTCTGGTTGAGCCAAGCATGCAGAGAGGCCACAAGATAGGAGTAAGAGAGCCTCTGGTTGAGCCAAGCATGCAGAGAGGCCACAAGATAGGAGTAAGAGAGCCTCTGGTTGAGCCAAGCATGCAGAGAGGCCATACGATAGGAGTAAGAGAGCCTCTGGTTGAGCCAAGCATGCAGAGAGGCCACAAGATAGGAGTGAGAGAGCCTCTGGTTGAGCCAAGCATGCAGAGAGGCCACAAGATATGAGTAAAAGAGCCTCTAGTTGAGCCAAGCATGCAGAGAGGCCACAAGATATGAGTAAGAGAGCCTCTGGTTGAGCCAAGCATGCAGAGAGGCCACAAGATAAGAGTAAGAGAGCCTCTGGTTGAGCCAAGCATGCAGAGAGGCCACAAGATAGGAGTAAGAGAGCCTCTAGTTGAGCCAAGCATGCAGAGAGGCCACAAGAGAGGAGTAAGAGAGCCTCTGGTTGAATCAAACATGCAGAGAGGCCATAGGGAGGAGTAAGAGAGCCTCCGGTTGAACCAAGCATACAGAGACGCCACAGGGAGGAGTAAGAGAGCCTCTGGTTGAGCCAAGCATGCAGAGAGGCCACAAGATAGGAGTAAGAGAGCCTCTGGTTGAGCCAAGCATACAGAGAGGCCACAGGGAGGAGTAAGAGAGCCTCTGGTTGAACCAAGCATACAGAGAGGCCACAGGGAGGAGTAAGAGAGAGAGAGAGAGAGAGAGAGAGAGAGACAGACAGAGACAGAGATGGAGAGAGAGAGAGAATCAGCACGGGGTCAAGAGCCTACCTTGTGAAGTAAATAGGCTCCTACATATCCCTTGACAGCCGAGGAGATGCAGGAGCGTTGGGTTACATCATTAATGTTTAGCGGCCATTTGCAAGCTGATAGATTCTGCGGGTGGTGACAGCGATATGGCTTTGTGACTCGTGGCAGTGAAATATGTCTGACTGGTAGCAGTGATATGACTTTGTAACTGGTGCTAGTGAAGTGTGTGACTGGTGGCAGTCGGATGGGTTTATATATGAAGGTAAGATAGGTCACCGACTGGTGGCAGTGACCGATGATAATGAGAAGGATCTCTGGCTGGTGGCACTGTAATAGCTGTCAACTGATGGCAGTGTGATGGGTCTGTGACTGGTAGCAGTGAATTAGGTTTGTGATTAGTGGCTGTGACATGGGTCAGTGACTGGTGGCAGTGAGATGGGTCAGTGACTGGTAGCAGTGAGATGGGTCAGTGACTGGTGGCGGTGAGATGGGTCAGTGGTTGGTGGCAGAGAGGTGGGTCAGTGACTGGTGGCAGAGAGATGGGTCAGTGACTGGTGGCAGAAAGATGAGTCAGTGACTGGTGGCAGACATATGGGTCTGTGAATGGTGGCAGAGATATGGGTCAGTAACTGGTGGCAGAGAGATGGGACAGTGACTAGTGGCAGAGAGATGGATCAGTGACTGGTGGCAGAGATATGGGTCAGTAACTGGTGGCAGAGAGATGGGTCTGTGACTGGTGGCAGAGAGGTTGGTCAGTCAATGGTGGCAGAGATATGTGTCTGTGACTGGAGGCAGAGATATGGGTCAGTGACTGGTGGCAGAGATATGGGTCAGTAACTGGTGGCAGAGATATGGGTCAGTAACTGGTGGCAGAGACATGGGTCAGTGACATGTGACAGAGATATGGGTCAGTGACTGGTGGCAGAGATATGGGTCAGTAACTGGTGGCAGAGATATGAGTCAGTAACTGGTGGCAGAGATATGGGTCAGTAACTGGTGGCAGAGATATGGGTCAGTGACTGGTGGCAGAGATATGGTTCAGTAACTGGTGGCAGAGAGATGGGTCTGTGATTGGTGGCAGAGAGGTGGGTCAGTCAATGGTGGCAGAGATATGTGTCTGTGACTGGTGGCAGAGATATGGGTCAGTGACTGGTGGCAGAGATATGGGTCAGTAACTGGTGGCAGAGATATGGGTCAGTAACTGGTGGCAGAGATATGGGTCAGTGACATGTGGCAGAGATATGGGTCAGTGACTGGTGGCAGACATATGGGTCAGTAACTGGTGGCAGAGATATGAGTCAGTAACTGGTGGCAGAGATATGGGTCAGTAACTGGTGGCAGAGATATGGGTCAGTGACTGGTGGCAGAGATATGGGTCAGTAACTGGTGGCAGAGAGGTGGGTCAGTGACTGGTGGCAGAGATATGGGTCAGTAACTGGTGGCAGAGATATGGGTCAGTGACTGGTGGCAGAGAGATGGGTCAGTGACTGGTGGCAGAGAGATGGGTCAGTGACTGGTGGCAGAGAGGTGGGTCAGTAACTGGTGGCAGAGAGGTGGGTCAGTGACTGGTGGCAGAGAGGTGGGTCAGTGACTGGTGGCAGAGAGATGGGTCAGTGACTGGTGGCAGAGAGGTGGGTCAGTGACTGGTGGCAGAGAGGTGGGTCAGTGACTGGTGGCAGAGAGATGGGTCAGTGACTGATGGCAGAGAGGTGGGTCAGTGACTGGTGGCAGAGAGGTGGGTCAGTCAGTGGTGGCAGAGATGGAGGACACTTCTCACTTCCTCAAGAGGTGTGAACCACATCTTGATGGAGAGGGTCACTGAACAGTCTGATATATATAGCTGACGGTGCTGCTGTGGAACATGCTGCTTATATTCAGCTGGCACTC
The DNA here is from genome assembly GCF_038502225.1 of Cherax quadricarinatus. Taxonomy (NCBI): domain Eukaryota; kingdom Metazoa; phylum Arthropoda; class Malacostraca; order Decapoda; family Parastacidae; genus Cherax; species Cherax quadricarinatus. The sequence continues at coordinate 190,764 of NW_027195357.1, read as the reverse complement.
TGACACTTCACAGTGTCAGTTGCATGCTTCACAGCTGACACTCTGAAACATATAGTGGCAGGAGTAGGTGGAAAGCCGCGAAGGTAGTAGTAGTAGCAGTAGTAGTAGTAGTAGTAGTTGTTGTTGTTGTTGTTGTAGTAGTGGTGGTGGTGGTAAAAGTTAGTGTAGTGAGATGGGTTGGGCTTGAGGACCTGTCAACATCATGCTACACTGGTCACCAGAATGGGTAATATCCACTTGTTTACCAATTTAGATATAGTGTAACTTTCGGACTTTCGATGGATAGTGCTACTGACAGCAATTAGGAAAGTCACTATACACTTTTACCGTCTTAAATCTTCTTCCTTAATGACTAGTCTAGCCTCATTGAATTTCCTTGAACCTAATATCCAAATATCTGGCCGTTTCTCCCACATATAATTTGTCACACACCCCACATGGGAAGTGACAGAGTATGTGACATAAAACTAATTCTACTGATTATATGAAGCATTTATCTGATACTATGAAGCTTACTGCTGATTCTGCGAAGCATGTATCTGACACCGTGTAACATACGCCGACACTATAAAGCATTCATCTGTCATTATGAAACAAATAGCTGACGCTGTGAAACATGCAGCTGACACTGTGAGACATGCAGCTGACACTGTGAGACATGCAGCTGACACTGAATTATGAAGGTTATATTTTAAAACGAGCAGCTGAGACCATGAAAAATGCAGCTCAGAGTGTGTCCGTTAAACATGTAATTGACAATTTAGCTGTGAAATATGCAGCTAAAACTGTAGCTGTGAAATATGCAGTTAAAACTGTAGCTGTGAAATATGCAGCTAAAACTGTAGCTGTGAAATATGCAGCTAAAACTGTAGCTGTGAAATATGCAGCTAAAACTGTAGCTGTGAAATATGCAGTTAAAACTGTAGCTGTGAAATATGCAGCTAAAACTGTAGCTGTGAAATATGCAGCTAAAACTGTAGCTGTGAAATATGCAGCTAAAACTGTAGCTGTGAAATATGCAGCTAAAACTGTAGCTGTGAAATATGCAGCTAAAACTGTAGCTGTGAAATATGCAGCTAAAACTGTAGCTGTGAAATATGCAGCTAAAACTGTAGTTGTGAAATATGCAGCTAAAATTGCAGCTGTTAAATATGCAGCTGAAGCTGTGAAACACGTAGTAAGAAGAAGGTCCCAGAGAGGAGATTCCATCTGATCTGGATTTATTCATTTCCTGACCGAGGAGGATCAGATCCCATCTGTTAATTAAGATAAGAAATACTGTTATCTGATTTCCACTTAAAAACATTTGTCGTTATTGGGTTGTAATCTCCTTAATAAAAACCGTTCAGTCATCTGAGTCGATACAAAATGTGGATACAACATCTATATTTCAGAGGTCTTATCAATAATTAGGTGTTTAGTCATATTCTGTAAGGTTTGTATGTAGGAGTCTCTGGATGGTTAGGTGTATGGGTACTAAAATATAATATTCCAGTGTATGGCCCTGTCTCTGTCCATACACTTTGTATTTTATGTTACTGGCATCTTTATATAAACCGTACCACCAAGAAATACTTATCTGATATCGCCATACAAACCGTACTGCCAGATATACCTAATTGACATCGCAATACAAACAGTACTGCCAGAAATACTTAGCTGACATCACCATACAAGCCGTACTGCCAGAGATACTTAATCGACATCACCATACAAACCGTACTGCCAGATATACCTAATTGGCATCGCAATATAAACAGTACTGCCAGAAATACTAAACTGACATCACCATACAAACCGTACTGCCAGAGATACTTAATTGGCATCGCAATATAAACAGTACTGCCAGAAATACTTAACTGACATCACCATACAAACAGTACTGCCAGAAATACTTAACTGACATCACCATACAAACCGTACTGCAAGAGATACTTAATCGACATCACCATACAAACCGTACTGCCAGAGATACTTAATCGACATCACCATACAAACCGCACTGCCAGAGATACTTAATATCCAGTAAGGTCTGACAAAGAACCATTGTGACTTCCGAAATCCTGATTTTTGCGCTACCACTCACAGGATGAGCTGCGGGTACAAAGTAAACAAACCGCTCAGGCCACACAACTGAACCTAAAGACACCAATATATGTAAGTAACTTCAGTATAAGTAAAACACTGTTAGACACGAAGGCGAGACTTTCTCTGAGATGCATTAACCACTGTGTAAGATGCAGCTGACATGCATTTTGTGCCATGGTACATGTGTCTGACACTGATACATACAGGTTATGCATGTTTATGTAGCTAACACTGTGGTACACAGAGCTAAAACTGAGATACATATTTCTGATTCTGACACAGAGCTGACACTAGTACATACTACTGACACTGATACATGGTGAAAACACTGTGATACATGGTGATGCCACTGTGATACATGGTGATGCCACTGTGATACATGGTGATGACACTGTGATACATGGTGATGACAGTGTGATACATGATGATGCCACTGTGATACATGGTGATGACAGTGTGATACATGGTGATGACAGTGTGATACATGGTGATGCCACTGTGATACATGGTGATGCCACTGTGATACATGGTGATGATACTGTGATACATGGTGATGACAGTGTGATACATGATGATGCCACTGTGATACATGGTGATGACAGAGTGATACATGGTGATGACAGTGTGATACATGGTGATGCCACTGTGATACATGGTCATGACAGTGTGATACATGGTGATGACACTGATACATGGTGATGACAGTGTGATACATGGTCATGACAGTGTGATACATGGTGATGACAGTGTGATACATGGTGATGACACTGTGATACATGGTGATGACACTGTGATACATGGTGATGACAGTGTGATACATGGTGAGGCCACTGTGATACATGGTGATGACACTGTGATACATGGTGATGACAGTGTGATACATGGTGATGACACTGTGATACATGGTGATGCCACTGTGATACATGGTGATGACACTGTGATACATGGTGATGACAGTGTGATACATGGTGATGACACTGTGATACATGGTGATGCCACTGTGATACATAGTGATGACACTGTGATACACGGTGATGACACTGTGATACATAGTGATGCCACTGTCATACATGGTGATGACACTGTGATACATGGTGATGCCACTGTGATACATTGTGATGCCACTGTGATACATGGTGATGACAGTGTGATACATGGTGATGACACTGTGATACGTGGTGATGACACTGTGATACATAGTGATGCCACTGTGATACATGGTGATGCCACTGTGATACATGGTGATGACACTGTCATACATGGTGATGACACTGTGATACATGGTGATGACAGTGTGATACATGGTGATGACAGTGTGATACATGGTGATGCCACTGTGATACATGGTGATGACACTGTGTTACATGGTGATGACACTGTGATACATGGTGATGCCACTGTGATACATGGTGATGACACTGTGATACATGGTGATGACAGTGTGATACATGATGCCACTGTGATACATGGTGATGACAGTGTGATACATGGTGATGACACTGTGATACATGGTGATGCCACTGTGATACATGGTGATGACAGTGTGATACATGGTGATGCCACTGTGATGCATGGTCATGACAGTGTGATACATGGTGATGACACTGTGATACATGCTGATGACAGTGTGATACATGGTGATGACAGTGTGATATATGGTGATGACAGTGTGATACATGGTGATGACAGTGTGATACATGGTGATGACACTGTGATACATGGTGATGACAGAGTGATACATGGTCATGACAGTGTGATACATGGTGATGCCACTGTGATACATGGTCATGACAGTGTGATACATGGTGATGACACTGTGATACATGGTGATGACAGTGTGATACATGGTCATGACAGTGTGATACATGGTGATGACACTGTGATACATGGTGATGACACTGTGATACATAGTGATGACACTGTGATACATGGTGATGACACTGTGATACATGGTGATGACAGAGTGATACATGGTGAGGCCACTGTGATACATGGTGATTACACTGTGATACATGGTGATGACAGTGTGATACATGGTGATGACACTGTGATACATTGTGAAGCCACTGTGATACATGGTGATGACACTGTGATACATGGTGATGACAGTGTGATACATGGTGATGACACTGTGATACATGGTGATGCCACTGTGATACATGGTGATGACACTGTGATACATGGTGATGACAGTGTGATACATGGTGATGCCACTGTGATACATGGTGATGACAGTGTGATACATGGTGATGACACTGTGATACGTGGTGATGACCCTGTGATACATAGTGTTGCCACTGTGATACATGGTGATGACACTGTGATACATGGTGATGACACTGTGATACATGGTGATGACAGTGTGATACATGGTGAGGCCACTGTGATACATGGTGATGACACTGTGATACATGGTGATGACAGTGTGATACATGGTGATGACACTGTGATACATGGTGATGCCACTGTGATACATGGTGATGACACTGTGATACATGGTGATGACAGTGTGATACATGGTGATGCCACTGTGATACATGGTGATGACAGTGTGATACATGGTGATGACACTGTGATACATGGTGATGACACTGTGATACATAGTGATGCCACTGTGATACATGGTGATGACACTGTGATACATAGTGATGCCACTGTGATACATGGTGATGCCACTGTGATACATGGTGATGACACTGTCATACATGGTGATGACACTGTGATACATAGTGATGCCACTGTAATACATGGTGATGCCACTGTGATACATGGTGATGACACTGTGTTACATGGTGATGACACTGTGATACATGGTGATGCCACTGTGAAACCTGGTGATGACACTGTGATACATGGTGATGACAGTGTGATACATGATGATGCCACTGTGATACATGGTGATGACAGTGTGATACATGGTGATGACACTGTGATAGATGGTGATGCCACTGTGATACATGGTGATGACAGTGTGATACATGGTGATGCCACTGTGATGCATGGTCATGACAGTGTGATACATGGTGATGACAATGTGATACATGCTGATGACAGTGTGATACATGGTGATGACAGTGTGATACATGGTGATGACAGTGTGATACATGGTGATGACAGTGTGATACATGGTGATGACACTGTGATACATGGTGATGACAGTGTGATACATGGTGATGCCACTGTGATACATGGTGATGACACTGTGATACATGGTGATGACAGTGTGATACATGGTGATGACACTGTGATACATGGTGATGCCACTGTGATACATGGTGATGACACTGTGATACATGGTGATGACAGTGTGATACATGGTGATGACACTGTGATACATGGTGATGCCACTGTGATACATGGTGATGACACTGTGATACATGGTGATGACACTGTGATACATAGTGATGCCACTGTGATACATGGTGATGACACTGTGATACATGGTGATACCACTGTGATACATGGTGATGACACTGTGATACATGGTGATGCCACTGTGATACATGGTCATGACAGTGTGATACATGGTGATGACACTGTGATACATGGTGATGACAGTGTGATACATGGTGATGACACTGTGATACATGGTGATGACAGTGTGATACATGGTGATGACAGTGTGATACATGGTGATGACAGTGTGATACATGGTGATGACACTGTGATACATGGTGATGACACTGTGATACATGGTGATGACAGTGTGATACATGGTGATGACACTGTGATACATGGTGATGACACTGTGATACATGGTGATGACAGTGTGATACATGGTGATGACACTGTGATACATGGTGATGCCACTGTGATACATGGTGATGACACTGTGATACATGGTGATGACACTGTGATACATGGTGATGACACTGTGATACATGGTGATGACACTGTGATACATAGTGATGCCACTGTGATACATGGTGATGACACTGTGATACATGGTGATGCCACTGTGATACATGGTGATGCCACTGTGATACATGGTGATGACAGTGTGATACATGGTGATGACACTGTGATACATGGTGATGACACTGTGATACATAGTGATGCCACTGTGATACATGGTGATGACACTGTGATACATAGTGATGCCACTGTGATACATGGTGATGCCACTGTGATACATGGTGATGACAGTGTGATACATGGTGATGCCACTGTGATACATGGTGATGACACTGTGATACATGGTGATGACACTGTGATACATGGTGATGACACTGTGATACATGGTGATGACACTGTGATACATGGTGATGACACTGTGATACATGGTGATGCCACTGTGATACATGGTGATGACACTGTGATACATGATGATGACACTGTGATACATGGTGATGACACTGTGATACATGGTGATGCCACTGTGATACATGGTGATGCCACTGTGATACATGGTGATGGCACTGTGATACATGGTGATGACACTGTGATACATGGTGATGCCACTGTCATACATGGTGATGACACTGTGATACATGGTGATGACACTGTGATACATAGTGATGCCACTGTGATACATGGTGATGACACTGTGATACATGGTGATGCCACTGTAATACATGGTGATACCACTGTGATACATGGTGATGACAGTGTGATACATGGTGAAGACACTGTGATACATGGTGATGCCACTGTGATACATGGTGATGGCACTGTGATACATGGTGATGCCACTGTGATACATGGTGAAGACACTGTGATACATGGTGATGACACTGTGATACATGGTGAAGACACTGTGATACATGGTGATGACGCTGTGATACATGGTGAAGACACTGTGATACATGGTGATGACACTGTGATACATGGTGATGGCACTGTGATACATGGTGATGCCACTGTGATACATGGTGAAAACACTGTGATACATGGTGATTCCACTGTGATACATGGTGATGACGCTGTGATACATGGTGATGACACTGTGATACATGGTGATGGCACTGTGATACATAGTGATGCCACTGTGATACATGGTGATGGCACTGTGATACATGGTGATGACACTGTGATACATGGTGAAGACACTGTGATACATAGTGATGCCACTGTGATACATGGTGATGACACTGTGATACATGGTGATGGCACTGTGATACATGGTGATGCCACTGTGATACATGGTGAAGACACTGTGATACATAGTGATGCCACTGTGATACATGGTGATTCCACTGTGATACATGGTGATGACGCTGTGATACATGGTGATGACACTGTGATACATGGTGATGGCACTGTGATACATGGTGATGCCACTGTGATACATGGTGAAGACACTGTGATACATGGTGATGACACTGTGATACATGGTGATGAGTGTCTTTCATTTTCTTTGTCTACTTAACATAGATTAAGATAGGATGCAGAATAGCTTATCGATAATACAAGATTAGTAGACATTTGTGGTAGGCTGAAAGTTACTGGTAGTAGTGGAGTAGTTGTTTGTAGAGAAGTCTACGAAATATGCAATAACTTGATAGATATGTGTTATAATAATATAATATACTGCTTGTTGAGCTATTACACAAACAGGGAATAGAATGAAATCATCTCAGAGGCGTCCACACCACCGAATGTCCTTCGATGGTGGGTACAACATCTAGCTTGACTGGATGCGCCATTGTTAAGGATTGTGTGGTCAAGTGGTCTAAGGCGTCATGCGTTTTCGCTCACCATGAGACGGGCCAAAGCAGCATGGGTTCGACTCCGAGGCAAGTGCAGTGTTTATATATATATATATATATATATATATATATATATATATATATATATATATATATATATATATTACTGTAATCACGATCGAGTCGTATTTCATTAATAACAACACTATGACTAGCCAAGGACTCGAACTCATGTCGTTTTTGGCCCGCCTCATGGTGAGCGAAAATCACACGACGCTCTAACCCACAGAATCACCAAATCATACAAGAATCAAGCACCCAGCAGAGCTAGGTGTTTTACCTTTATCATAGGACACGGTGGTTTGGGTGCCGCTAAGTTAATTTCATTCTACTGCACATTAGGTGTATTAGACCCCACGACACATTGTCGTAGGTCTATATTTTGATTGTGTTAAAAGTAATAATTGTAATATTAATGACTTACGGAAAGTTAAGGAATAAGAAGGTAAATTATTATCCTGATTTTGTTATTCTGTTATTGACTTTTAGGTCAGTAAATTGTTCAGTATTCTGTATCAGTTTTGAGAGATCATTGGTTTCATTACTTGTGTTAATTTTAGATTGAGGCTTTCAGCCTGGACGTATTCAGGCTGGGAATACGTCTTTATTTTGAATAATACGTCCTTATTAAAAGTAATACGTCTTTATTAAGAATAATACGTCCTTATTAAAAGTAATATGTCTTTATTGAGAATAATACGTCCTTATTAAAAGTAATACGTCTTTATTAAGAATAATACGTCCTTATTAAAAGTAATACGTCTTTATTAAGAATAATACGTCCTTATTAAAAGTAATACGTCTTTATTAAGAATAATACGTCCTTATTAAAAGTAATACGTCTTTATTAAGAATAATACGTGATTATTAAAAGTAATACGTCTTTATTAAGAATAATACGTCCTTATTAAAAGTAATACGTCTTTATTAAGAATAATACGTCCTTATTAAAAGTAATACGTCTTTATTAAGAATAATACGTCCTTATTAAAAGTAATACGTCTTTATTAAGAATAATACGTCCTTATTAAAAGTAATACGTCGTTATTAAGAATAATACGTCCTTATTAAAAGTAATACGTCTTTATTAAGAATAATACGTCCTTATTAAAAGTAATACGTCTTTATTAAGAATAATACGTCCTCATAAAAAGTAATACGTCTTTATTAAGAATAATACGTCCTTATTAAAAGTAATACGTCTTTTTTAAGAATAATACGTCCTTATTAAAAGTAATACGTATTTATTAAGAATAATACGTTCTTATTAAAAGTAATACGTCTTTATTAAGAATAATACGTCCTTATTAAAAGTAATACGTATTTATTAAGAATAATACGTTCTTATTAAAAGTAATACGTCTTTATTAAGAATAATACGGCCTTATTAAAAGTAATACGTATTTATTAAGAATAATACGTTCTTATTAAAAGTATTACGTCTTTATTAAGAATAATACGGCCTTATTAAGAGTAATACGTCTTTATTAAGAATAATACGTCCTTATTAAAAGTAATACGTCTTTATTAAGAATAATACGTCCTTATTAAAAGTATTACGTCTTTATTAAGAATAATACGTCCTTATTAAAAGTAATACGTCTTTATTAAGAATAATACGTCCTTATTAAAAGTAATACGTCTTTATTAAGAATAATACGTCCTTATTAAAAGAAGAATAATACGTCCTTATTAAAAGTAATACGTCTTTATTAAGAATAATACGTCCTTATTAAAAGTAATACGTCTTTATTAAGAATAATACGTATTTATTAAAAGTAATACGTCTTTATTAAGAATAATACGTTCTTATTAAAAGTAATACGTCTTTATTAAGAATAATACGTCCTTATTAAAAGTATTACGTCTTTATTAAGAATAATACGTCCTTATTAAAAGTAATACGTCTTTATTTAGAATAATACGTCCTTATTAAAAGTAATACGTCTTTATAAAGAATAATACGTCCTTATTAAAAGTAATACGTCTTTATTAAGAATAATACGTCCTTATTAAAAGTAATACGTCTTTATTAAGAATAATACGTCCTTATTAAAAGTAATACGTCTTCATTAAGAATAATACGTCCTTATTAAAAGTAATACGTCTTTATTAAGAATAATACGTGCTTATTAAAAGTAATACGTCTTCATTAAGAACAATACGTCCTTATTAAAAGTAATACGTCTTTATTAAGAATAATACGTCCTTATTAAAAGTAATACGTCTTTATTAAGAATAATACGTCCTTATTAAAAGTTATACGTTTTTTTTAAGAATAATACGTCCTTATTAAAAGTAATACGTCTTTATTAAGAATAATACGTCCTTATTAAAAGTAATACGTCTTTATTAAGAATAATACGTCCTTATTAAAAGTAATACGTCTTCATTAAGAATAATACGTCCTTATTAAAAGTAATACGTCTTTATTAAGAATAATACGTCCTTATTAAAAGTAATACGTCTTTATTAAGAATACGTTCTTATTAAAAGTAATACGTCTTTATTAAGAATAATACGTCCTTATTAAAAGTAATACGTCTTCATTAAGAATAATACGTCCTTATTAAAAGTAATACGTCTGTATTAAGAATAATACGTCCTTATTAAAAGTAATACGTCTTTATTAAGAATAATACGTCCTTATTAAAAGTAATACGTCTTTATTAAGTATAATACGTCCTTATTAAAAGTAATACGTCTTCATTAAGAATAATACGTCCTTATTAAAAGTAATACGTCTTTATTAAGAATAATACGTCCTTATTAAAAGTAATACGTCTTTATTAAGAATAATACGTCCTTATTAAAAGTAATACGTCTTTATTAAGAATATGCCTTTATTAAGAATGTATAGATGTACACGGAGAGTAAAAATAGGATTATTATTAAGTAGGGGCAAAACTGTTCAATTTTTTATAATATAGTTGTACTGCATTTGCATTTATAATTAAACTGCGTTTATTAAATTTTCATTTATGACTTTCCAAAGTTCATGTGGAGACTCCGGTAGCGGCGTCAATAATTCTGTCAGGCGTATTATTAAAATTACGAGCATATGGTTAACTTCAACTTTTGGGAGCATTTTCTAAATTTAAGGAATTATTTTCTGGAATATGAATAAGTTTGGGAATTTTTACGGAAGGGGGGAGGGGGTTATTAGTTTAATATATCCTTGTTAATTACATATAAAGTCATTTATTGCCTATTCTTCGGTACCTCATGAAGGATTGGTTTTAGGTGGTCTAATTGCTAGGAGAAGTTGGGGTTTAATGGAGGTTCAATAACAGTGGACCATGGTTTATGTTCCTCCGGTTTGATTTGTTTAGTTAATATAATGTATGAACGTTTAGGAAGACGAGGTTTAATAATTAGCAAACGATTATTAAATATTATATCAAGTTTAGGGTTATGATTGTTTATACTAATTGCTGGGAATATAATGGCTTCGTCCACATTAAGTTTAATTATATATATATTTAAACCATACCCCCGGCCGGGATTGAACCCGCGGTCATAGAGTCTCAAAACTCCAGCCCGTCATGTTGACGGCAGTGAAGGGACTTGAGCTAGAGTTCGTCACGGCCACGCTAGCTGGAGATTCGTCTGTAAAAACTTGCATTTGTGGTCACAGAGGTGCCTGTGCTAACTTTCCTATGGTGTAGAAATATACCTAGTTGGATGAATCTTATTGTGGCTAGCTGGTCTAGTGGCAAACGCGACGGGCTGGAGTTTTGAGACTCTATGACCGCGGGTTTAATCCCGGCCGGGGGTATGGTTTATTTGCAATCGTGTCATTACGATTTCTTGAGTCATATATATATATATATATAATATATATATATATAATATATATATATATATATATATATATATATATATATATATATATATATATATAATAAGATCACAGTAAACAGGTGATTTCAGAATATGCAAAACAACCACTCTGAAAGAATAGAGAAATTCCAAGCGCTTTCGTGACTACTCACATTATCAAGTAACTATGAAAGCAAAGCATCCAAGGAAGCTATATAAGGGGTCTGGCCAGCACCTCACTATCAGATCCCACAACGGTTAAACACCTGACGCGCGCCGACCCAACTGGATAGGTCCTTTGCACAACTCACCCACAAACTATTCTACCCAAGAAAATTTAAAAATTATTATTTGGAAAATTAAATAGCTTAGCCCATTCTATAAACTTTACTGTTGAGTTTGAAGAAAATAACTCATTGCCTTTTCTAGATGTTTTAATTATTAAGGGTAATAATGAATTCAAATTTAAAATTTACAGAAAACCTACAAATAACAGTTCCTATGTCCACTATTATTCCTCGCATCAAGATAGAGTCAAACTGTCTGTTTTCTCATCAATGTTTTTGAGAGCTTTACGAATTTGTAGTCCTGAGTTCATAGATGAGGAAATATCCAAAATTTATGAAATAGGTAACGATTTAAAATACCCAAGAAATGTAATTGATAATTTTTTTAAAGTTGCTAGAAATACTTTTTACAATCCAAAAAGGGACAACCTGCCTTATTCAACTAAAAATATGTTGGTTCTCCCTTACCATGAAAACTTGGTTGATATGCCTTCTCTTCTTAAGACTTTTAATATTAAAGTTGTATTAAAAAATCTTCATACAGTAAAAAAACTTTTGATAAAGAATTCCCCCCAAAATGCTGATTAATGTGTCTATAAGATTCCTTGTAAAATTTGCGATAAAGTTTATTACGGTCAAACTGGTAAAAATCTCGAACTAAGATTAAAACAACATAAATATAGCATTAAACTGGACAAGATTCCAATGCTCTATTTATTCATGTAAGAGATTTTTACCATCCAATTGATTTTGAAAAAGTTGAGAAAGTTGTATCAAGCAAGTCCATGGTCGACAGGAATATAATTGAATCTTGTTTCATAAAAAGCAGTTTTGACAATAATATGAATATTTCCTTTGGTTTATATAAATTAGATTCATTTATAATTAATAGAATTTGGGAAGAATTTAATAATACACTGGACAAATAATAATTTTTAAATTTTCTTGGGTAGAATAGTTTGTGGGTGAGTTGTGCAAAGGACCTATCCAAGTTGGGTCGGCGCGCGTCAGGTGTTTAACCGTTGTGGGATCTGATAGTGAGGTGTTGGCCAGACCCCTTATATAGCTTCCTTGGATGCTTTGCTTTCATAGTTACTTGATAATGTGAGTAGTCACGAAAGCGCTTGGAATTTCTCTATTCTTTCAGAGTGGTTGTTTTGTGCATATATATATATATATATATATATATATATATATATATATATATATATATATATATATATATATATATATATATATATATATATATATAAATATATATATATATGTCTGCCGAATATGTAAAACTGGTCAATTAGCAAGAACTCATTTAAAATTAAATCCTTTCAAAAATTTTATTTTGCACCAAAGGAATCTTAGAAAACTTACCTAACCTTATTATAACAAGAACAATTTATTTTAGCCTAACCCAACTAAATATATTTTAGATTTGTTTACAGTAATTTAATACTAAACAAACACAGTGAAATATATTTTTTTCGTTAGGTTCAGAATGATTTTGGCGAAATTATTGCATACACAAATTTTCACTTGTCCTATATGGTAAGATGAGCGTTGCTATTTAAGCCAAGATCGCAAGTTCTGCCTATTCGGCACGATATATATATATATATATATATATATATATATATATATATATATATATATATATATATATATATATATATATATATTATTATTATCACACTGGCCGATTCCCACCAAGGCAGGGTGGCCCGAAAAAGAAAATCTTTCACCATCATTCACTCCATCACTGTCTTGCCAGAAGGGTGCTTTACACTACAGTTTTTAAACTGCAACATTAACACCCCTCCTTCAGAGTGCAGGCACTGTACTTCCCATCTCCGGACTTAAGTCCGGCCTGCCGGTTTCCCTGAACCCCTTCATAAATGTTACTTTGCTCACACTCCAACAGCACGTCAAGTATTAAAAACCATCCGTCTCCATTCACTCCTATCAAACACGCTCACGCACGCCTGCTGGAAGTCCAAGCCCCTCGCACACAAAACCTCCTTTACCCCCTCCCTCCAACCTTTCCTAGGCCGACCCCTACCCCGCCTTCCTTCCACTACAGACTGATACACTCTTGAAGTCATTCTGTTTCGCTCCATTCTCTCTACATGTCCGAACCACCTCAACAACCCTTCCTCAGCCCTCTGGACAACAGTTTTGGTAATCCCTCACCTCCTCCTAACTTCCAAACTACGAATTCTCTGCATTATATTCACACCACACATTGCCCTCAGACATGACATCTCCACTGCCTCCAGCCTTCTCCTCGCTGCAACATTCATCACCCACGCTTCACACCCATATAAGAGCGTTGGTAAAACTATACTCTCATACATTCCCCTCTTTGCCTCCAAGGACAAAGTTCTTTGTCTCCACAGACTCCTAAGTGCACCACTCACCCTTTTCCCCTCATCAATTCTATGATTCACCTCATCCTTCATAGACCCATCCGCTGACACGTCCACTCCCAAATATCTGAATACGTTCACCTCCTCCATACTCTCTCCCTCCAATCTGATATCCAATCTTTCATCACCTAATATTTTTGTTATCCTCATAACCTTACTCTTTCCTGTATTCACTTTTAATTTTCTTCTTTTGCACACCCTACCAAATTCATCCACCAATCTCTGCAACTTCTCTTCAGAATCTCCCAAGAGCACAGTGTCATCAGCAAAGAGCAACTGTGACAACTCCCACTTTATGTGTGATTCCTTATCTTTTAACTCCACACCTCTTGCCAAGACCCTCGCATTTACTTCTCTTACAACCCCATCTATAAATATATTAAACAACCACGGTGACATCACACATCTCTGTCTAAGGCCTACTTTTACTGGGAAATAATTTCCCTCTTTCCTATGTACTCTAACTTGAGCCTCACTATCCTCGTAAAAACTCTTCACTGCTTTCAGTAACCTACCTCCTACACCATACACTTGCAACATCTGCCACATTGCCCCCCTATCCACCCTGTCATACGCCTTTTCCAAATCCATAAATGCCACAAAGACCTCTTTAGCCCTATCTAAACACTGTTCACTTATATGTTTCACTGTAAACACTCCCCCTACCTTTCCTAAAGCCTCCTTGTTCATCTGCTATCCTATTCTCCGTCTTACTCTTAATTCTTTCAATAATAACTCTACCATACACTTTACCAGGTATACTCAACAGACTTTTGTCCCCTTTGCCTTTATACAAAGGAACTATGCATATATATATATATATATATATATATATATATATATATATATATATATATATATATATATATATATATATATATATATATATATATTCTTTAAGACAGCATGGATTGTTCTTAAATTTATTGTGTTCTTGCTGTTCGGAAAACTTGGCACAATACATTATATTATTTTTACTTAGGGTTCCATTAAATGTAATTTTTGTTAAGGTTGTATTAGTTGTGTCAAATTTGTAAACAGCACATTGGTTTGCGTGCAGCCAGCAGTAACAGCCTGGTTACAGACCGGGCCGCGGGGGCGTTGACCCCCGGAACTCTCTCCAGATAAAGAATCTCCAGATAACAATATAAAGTGGGTGAGTTATAAGCCTGTGATTATAAATCTAAGTAGAAGTATGACTTTCTTAATAGGAATTATATATAAGGTTTAGAAGATTTAATTGCTTTTGAAAACTCTGAAGGATGTTAGTTTGATCAAATAAAAATCTTAGAAAATTATTAAAACTGGTAAAATGAAAAGGCAGAATGGGTTAAAAAAAAATAAAAACTTGGAGGGGTGAAGTTTGAACCTCTCCAACAGTCGTCTCCAACACAATTTGTCTCCAACACAATTTGTAAAGTAAAAGGACACAAGTGCAACTAATGCGACATTTTATTGTGACAACGTTTCGCTCTCCAGGAGCTTGACAAAGCTCCTGAGAGCACAACGTTGCCACAGTAAAGTATCACATGAGTTGCACTTGTGTCCTTTTACTTTACATATTGTCGGTAATTCTACCAACTTTATTACAACACAATTTGTCTCCAACACAATTGTCCTCAAAGATTGTTAGTTTATACAATGAATTAAGGGAAGATCCTGGACTTCACCTTACGAAAGCAGACAAAACAAATGTGATAATAATTTTGGACAGGGTAGATTATAGGGGGAATATAACATACTAGAAGACAGGGGAACTGAAGTGCCTCTTGGGCCTTCAAGGGTCTCGAGGCCCACCCTGAATAGTTTCTTGAGACTGGGCCCTCTGTCCCTTTGTTTCCTGAAGTGCTCATTTCTTTCATTCCTAAGAGCTTCTCCCTTTCTCAGCTGTTCCCTCTTTGTCACCATCAACTCCTGTTTCAGTTATAAACGATAGCAGTGTGTTACTCAGGTGAGTTTCTCTCAAAGCATCCTGTTCCGAACTATATGAAACAGGAAAGTAAGTTTGGGTGTTGTTTGTCGTGAGAGATCCCATGGAACCTCGGGAAATTAGCCACCAGCCTCACCTTTTCCTGTCCTCCAATGCTCCCGGTGATCGATATGATCTCATGTTTCTTGATACCCTATCTGCTTCCAGGGCTTCCCCTTCAGCGTCCTCGTGTCCACACAACCCAAGCGTGGTGTGTGTGTGTGTGTGTGTGTGTACTCTCCTATTTGTAGTTGCAGGGGTCGAGACTCAGCTCCTGGCCACGCTTCTTCTCTGTCCGCTAATAGGTCACTCCTCCCGCTCCAGGAACTTTATCGTACCTCTTCTTAAAGCTGTGATGGATCCTGCCTCTACTACATCACTTCCCAGACTATTCCACTTCCCGACAACTCTGTGACTGAAGAAATACTTCCTAACATCCATGGGATTCATCTGAGTCTTCAACTTCCAATTGTGACCCCTTGTTGCTGTGTCCTATCTCCGGAACATCCTGTCTCTGTCCACCGTGTCGATTTCTCTCAGTATTTTCCATGTCGTTATCATATCCCCCCTATCTCTCCTGTCCTCCAGTGACGTCAGGTCGATTTCTTTTAAGCTTTTCTCGTAGGACTTAGCTCCGCGACCAGTCTAGTTGCAAACCTTTTTACATTCTTTTCCTTACGTGCTTGGCTAGGTGAGGGTTCCAAACCGGTGCTGCATATTACAATATGGGCCTAACGTACACAGCGTACAGGGTTCTGAACGATTCCTTATTAAGATGTCGGAATGCTGTTCTTAAGTTCGCTAGGCGCCCGTGAGCTGCCACAGTTATTTGGTTGATGTGCGCCTCAAGAGATGTGCCTGGTGTTATACTCACTCCAAGGTCCTTTTCCTTGAGTGAGGTTTGTAGTCTCTGGCCCCCTAGACTGTACTCCGTCTGCGGTCTTCTTTGTCCTTTCCCCATCTTCATGACTTTGCACTTGGTGGGGTTGAACTCCAGGAGCCAGTTGCTGGACCAGGCCTACAGAATGTCCAGATCCCTTTGTAGTTCTACCTGGTCCTCGTTCGATTGAATTCTTCTCATCAACTTCACTGCATCTGCAAACAGCGACACTTCGGAGTCTATTCCTTCCGTCATGTTCACAAATACCAGAAACAGCATCGGTCCTAGGACTGACCCTTGTGAAATCCCACTCGTCACAGGCGCCCATACTGACGCCTCGCCACGTATCATGTCCTGCTGTTGTCTTCCTGACAGGCATTCCCCGATCCATTGCAGTGCCTTCCTTGTAATCCCTGCCTGGTCCTCCAGCTTTTGCACTAGTCTCTTGTGTGGAACTGTGTCAAACGCCTTCTTACAGTCCAAGACAATGCAATTTACCTACCCCTCTCTCTCTTGTCTTACTGCTGTCACCCTGTTATAGAACTCTAGAATGTTTGTGTTACAGGATTTCCTGTCCCTGAAACTATGCTGGCTATCGTTGATAGGCTCATTTCTTTCCAGGTGCTCCACCACTCTTCTGATGATCTCCATGACTTCGCAAACTATACATGTCAGTGACACTGACATGTATAGTCTGTCTCCTTTTTTTAAAAATTGGGACTACATTGCTGTCTTCCGTGCCTCAGATAGTCGCCCTGTTTCTATTGATGTGTTGAAGATTTTTGTTAGTGGTAAACATAGTGTCTCTGCTTCCTCCCTCTGGACCTATGGAGAGATGTTATCCGGCCCCATCGCCTTTGAGGTATCTAACTCACTCAGCAGCCTCTTCACTTCTTCCTTGGTTGTATGTATTGTGTCCAGCACTTGAAGGTGTACCCCGCCTCTCCGTCTTTCTGGAGTCCCTTCTGTCTCCTCTCATGTTGAGCTCCTCACATACTTCTTGGTCGTTTCTTGTGATTTTCCCTCCTTCCTTCTTCAGCCTGATTATCTGATCTTTGACTGTCGTTTTCCTCCTGATGTGGCTGTACAAAAGCTTTGGGTCAGTTTTAGCTTTTGCTGCTATGTCATTTTCGTATTGTCGTTGGGACTTCTTTCTTACCTGTGCATATTCACTTCTGGGTCTGCGACTTTATTCCTTATTGTCCTGGATCCTTTGCCATCTATACTTTTTCCATTCTCTAGTGCACTTGGTTTTGGCCTCTCTACACCTTTGAGTGCATATTGTTGTCACCTATTCCATCATCTCGTTTACTGATTTCCCTGCCAGTTTTCTGTCCCATTGAACCCCTTGCAGGAAATTCTTCAAGCCTGTTTAGTCCACTCTCTTGTAGTTTGGCTTCATTCGTCCTGCCATTCCTGCTTCTCTTTTCACTTGTAACTCTACTATGTATTCGAAGCTCAGATCCACTTGATCACTGGCCCCAAGGAGTCTTTCATATGTGATGTCCTCTATATCTGCACTACCCAAGGTGAATATTAGGTCCAGTCTCTCTCTGGTAGTGTCCTTTACTTGTTGGTGCATGAGGTTCTCCAGTACCACCTCCATCATCTTAGCCCTCCACGTTTCTGGGCCAGCATGTGGTTGCAGGTTTTTCTCAGTCGATTTCTTTGTGGATGAAGCACCCATTATCAGCAGCTTTGCCCTGCTCGCATGAGCCATTCTGGCCACTTCAATCAGTGTGTCGACTATCGCTCTATTACTCTCATCATGCTATTGCCTTGGCCTCCTGCTGTTCTATGGTGGATTATACATCACTGCAATTACCACCTTGGGACCTCCAGACGGAAGTGTTCCTATTATGTAGTCTCTTACTTCTCCTCTGTCTCCTCTCTCCAGCTCGTCAAACTCCCATTGGTTTTTGATGAGCAGTGCCACTTCTCCACTCCCTCTGCTCCCTGTCTTTCCTCAGGATCTGATATTCAGTTGGAAATATGGCATCTGTTATTCCTGTGAGCTTGGTTTCTGTGAGAGCTATGATGTCTGGTGATGCCTCTTTGAGTCTTTCGTGCCAATCTTCCCACTTATACGTTATTCCATCAGCGTTGGTGTACCGTACCTAAAGTTAAGTTTCCTCTCCACCACTGTGTTCTGGGGGGTCTGTGAGGTGGGGGACCTGGCAGTGTGCTTTGGGATTCTACTGTGTAGTGTGGTGGGGGAGATGTAAGCGTGGATTGTGGTTTGTGTTGGGATAGCGTGTTTGGTTGTGGGGTTCTAGGGGTGGTTCTGTGTGTGCTCTGCCCTACTTGTTTTGTCCTCTGCTGTTTCTGTCCTTGTCTCTCCTCCTACCCTCTTTCGCTTCTGTGTCCTCTCAGCTGCTGTCGCTCTGATCTTGTTCTGTCTCGGTCTAGGCACACCCTCCTGTATATTGACGATTCCTTTAACCGTGATTTCTCTTGCAGGATCCTGTTTTGCACCATTACTCTCTTGATAATCAGCTTGACCAGTCGGTTTCTCCCTTTTGAGTACCCTCCTAGTCTTTGAAAATTTACTATAGCAATCATGTCCTCCTCGCCTATTTCTTTGATGTTTCCTATCTCCCATTTTTCTTCCTGCCATCTTCCATTGTGTGTCCTCCCCTCGCTCTCCTGAAGTTCATGATTTAACGCTTACTTCTCCCTTTCCTCCTCCTATTGCCTTTCCCTCTGTGTCTCTGGGCCCCGTTTGTTCATGGCCATGTCTTCCTTATTTTATCCTGTAGCTCTTGGTGGCATGGGGCCTATTCCCCTCTGCACCATCTCTTCCCTCCCTTGTTGCTATCCCTGCTACCAGCTGCCCTTACCCTTCCTTCCTTGGCCCTCCTTGATGGGCTGATAGTGCCTTAGCATAAGTCGTTTCTCCTTCTTTTCCATTTGACTCCTCGTTCACTAGTGGCGTACCTGCTTCAGATGCCATGTCTCCTCTGGGCAATAGCCCTGTAACTTTCTCCAGCCTATTTACTTCATATTCTAGGGTCCTTATCCTGGCTTCTGCAGCTTCGGCTTGTGACTCCTATTTCTTCCTCTCTGCCACCATCCTCGTCTCTATTTTTGCAGAAAACTCACTTAGTTTGCCCTCCCACTCTTGTTCCATCCTTTTACATTGCTTCTACATCCATTCTTCCCTATTAGAGCCATTTTCCTCTAATCCTCTGAGCCTTCGACTTCCTTTCTGAGCCACCATTTTTTTTTTGTGTGATTTTTTTGTGTGCATTCATCTAACTGTACTCGCCTAATTGTGGTTGCAAGGGTCGATCCATAGCTCCTGGCCATTCCTCTTCACTGGTCGCTACTAGGGTATATGTATGTACTCACCTAATTGTGGTTGCAGGGGTCGAGACTCAGCTCATGACCCCGCCTCTTCCTTGATCGCTACTAGGTCCTCTCTCTCTCCCTGCTCCATGAGCTTTATCATACCTCGCCTTAAAGCTATGTATGGTTCCTGCCTCCACTACATCACTTGCTAGACTATTCCACTTCCTGACAACTCTATGACTGAAGAAAAACTTCGTAACATCCCTTTGATTCATCTGAGTCATCAACTTCCAATTGTGACTCTTTGTTTCTATGTCCAATCTCTGGAACATCCTGTCTCTGTCCACCTTATCCCTTCTATGCAGCATTTTCTATGTCGTTATCATGTCTCCCTTAACCCTCCTGTCCTCCAGTGTCGTCAGGCCGATTTCTCTTAAGCTTTCTTCGTAGGACATTCCCCTTAGCTCTGGAACTAACCTCGTCGCAAACCTTTGCACTTTCTCTAATTTCTTGTACGTCAAGCCCATCCTCCAGAATGGGTCTGACGTACACGGTGTACAGTCACTTGAACGATTCTATACTAAGGTATCGGAATGCTAATCTCAGGTTTGCCAGGCGCCCATATGCTGCAGCAGTTATCTGGTTGATGTGTGCTTCCGGAGACGTTCTCGGTGTTATACTCACCCCAAGGTCTTTCTCCTCGAGCGAGGTTTGTAGTCTTTGGCCACCTAACCTATACTCTGTCTTTGGTCTTCTTTGCCCTTCCCTGATCTTCATGATCTTTATGGCGGGGTTAAATTCTAGTAGCCACTGCTGAACCTCGTGTCCAGTCTGTCCAGGTCACTTTGTAGTCCTGCCTGATCCTTAGCTGATTTGATTGTTCTCATTAACTTCACATCGTCTGTAAACAGGGACACTTGTGAGTCTATCCCTTCCGTCAAGTCATTCACATATACCAAGAACAGCACTGCTCCTAGGACTGACCCTTGTGGGACCCCGCTCGTCACAGGCGCCCACTGTGATACCTCATCACGTACCATGACTCGCTGTTGCCTCCCTGCCAGGTATTCTCTGATCCATTGCAGTGCCCTTCCTGTGGGAAACTGTGTCGAAAGCCTTCTTGCAGTCCAAGAATATGCAGTCAACCCACCCCTCTCTCTCGTGTCTTACTTCTGTTACCTTGTCATAAAACTCCAGTAGGTTTGCGTCACAAAATTTGTCTTCCATGAATCCGTGCTGGTTGTCGTTTATAACCTTGTTCCGTTCCAGGTGCTCCACCACTCTCCTCCTGATAATCTTCTCCATGACTTTGTATACTATACACGTCAGTAACACTGCTCTGTAGTTTAGTACCTCGTTTCTGTCTCATTTCTTAAAAATAGGGACTACATTTGCTACATTTGTGTGTGTGTGTGTATGTGTATGTGTGTGTGTGTGTGTGTATATGATTACCTGTTTGTACTCACTTATTTGTAGCTGCATGGGTCGATTCATAGCTCCTGGCCTCGGCTCTTCACTAGACGCTATTAGAGCCACTCTCTCCCTGCTCCAGGAGCTTTATCGTACCCCATCTTAAAGCTATGTATATCTTGCCTCCACTACGAATTTACACGTCCTGCAAGTTATCCGGATATTTTGCACCATCCTCTCACCTGTTGAATTTTGTTTATACATACTATTGACTTTATGATTTTTTGACATTATTCCTTCTGTTAATTAACGCCGTCTTCAAATAACATGTTATTTTTTCACTATAATCTACCTTATCCATAATTACTATCGCATTCACAAGTGGCATGGTCCTTAGGCAAATAGATAAATTAAAACCTAACAAATCCCCAGGCCCTGATGAACTGTATGCAAGGGTTCTAAAGGAATGTAAAGAGGAGCTTAGCAAACCTTTGGCTAATCTTTTCAACATATCACTACAAACTGGCATAGTGCCTGATAAGTGGAAAATGGCAAATGTGATACCTGTTTTGAAAGCAGGTGACAGGTCCTTAGCTTCGAACTATAGACCAATAAGCCTAACCTCCATAGTGGGAAAATTTATGGAATCAATAATTGCCGAGGCAGTTCGTAGCCACCTTGAAAAGCATAAATTAATCAACGAATCTCAGCATGGTTTTACAAAGGGGCGTTCCTGCCTTACGAATTTGTTAATTTTTTTCACTATGGTATTTGAGGAGGTAGATCATGGTAATGAATATGATATTGTGTATATGGACTTCAGTAAGGCTTTTGACAGGGTCCCACATCAGAGACTATTGAGGAAAATTAAGGCACATGGAATAGGAGGAGAAATTTTTTCCTGGATAGAGGCATGGTTGACAAATAGGCAGCAGAGAGTTTGCATAAATGGGGAGAAATCAGAGTGGGGAAGTGTCACTAGCGGTGTTCCACAGGGGTCAGTGTTGGGCCCCCTGCTGTTCACAATCTACATAAACGACATAGATGAGGGCATAAAGAGCGACATCAGCAAGTTTGCCGATGACACCAAAATAGGCCGTCGAATTCATTCTGACGAGGACATTAGAGCACTCCAGGAAGATTTGAATAGACTGATGCAGTGGTCGGAGAAATGGCAGATGCAGTTTAATATTGACAAATGCAAAGTTCTAAATGTTGGACAGGACAATAACCATGCCACATATAAACTAAATAATGTAGATCTTAATATTACGGATTGCGAAAAAGATTTAGGAGTTCTGGTTAGCAGTAATTTGAAACCAAGACAACAGTGCATAAGTGTTCGCAATAAAGCGAATAGAATCCTTGGCTTCATATCAAGAAGCATAAATAAGAGGAGTCCTCAGGTTGTTCTTCAACTCTATACATCCTTGGTTAGGCCTCATTTAGATTATGCTGCACAGTTTTGGTCACCGTATTACAGAATGGATATAAATGCTCTGGAAAATGTACAAAGGAGGATGACAAAATTGATCCCATGTATCAGAAACCTTCCCTATGAGGATAGACTAAGGGCCCTGAATCTGCACTCTCTAGAAAGACGTAGAATTAGGGGGGATATGATTGAGGTGTATAAATGCAAGACAGGAATAAATAAAGGGGATGTAAATAGTGTGCTGAAAATATCTAGCCTAGACAGGACTCGCAGCAATG
This sequence comes from Cherax quadricarinatus, assembly GCF_038502225.1. Taxonomy (NCBI): domain Eukaryota; kingdom Metazoa; phylum Arthropoda; class Malacostraca; order Decapoda; family Parastacidae; genus Cherax; species Cherax quadricarinatus. Next base: position 167,176 of record NW_027195357.1, on the reverse strand, counting down.
GTTTTAAGTTGGAAAAATTCAGATTCAGGAAGGATATAGGAAAGTACTGGTTTGGTAATAGAGTTGTGGATGAGTGGAACAAACTCCCAAGTACCGTTATAGAGGCCAGAACGTTGTGTAGCTTTAAAAATAGGTTGGATAAATACATGAGTGGATGTGGGTGAGTGTGAGTTGGACCTGATAGCTTGTGCTACCAGGACGGTTGCCATGTTCCTCCCTTAAGTCAATGTGACCTGACCTGACTAGGTTGGGTGCATTGGCTTAAGCCGGTAGGAGACTTGGACCTGCCTCGCATGGGCCAGTAGGCCTTCTGCAGTGTTCCTTCGTTCTTAAGTTTTTATTTGTTTTGTCAGCTTTTGTAAGGTGAAGTCCAGGATCTTTCCTTACTTCATGGTATAACTTAATAAATTCATGGTATAACTTAACAAATTCATGGTATAACTTAATAAATTCATGGTATAACTTAATAAATTCATGGTATAACTTAATAAATTCATGGTATAACTTAATAAATTCATGGTATAACTTAATAAATTCATGGTATAACTTAACAAATTCATGGTATAACTTAATAAATTCATGGTATAACTTAATAAATTCATGGTATAACTTAACAAATTCATGGTATAACTTAATAAATTCATGGTATAACTTAATAAATTCATGGTATAACTTAACAAATTCATGGTATAACTTAACAAATTCATGGTATAACTTAATAAATTCATGGTATAACTTAATAAATTCATGGTATAACTTAACAAATTCATGGTATAACTTAAATTCATGGTATAACTTAACAAATTCATGGTATAACTTAAATTCATGGTATAACTTAACAAATTCATGGTATAACTTAATAAATTCATGGTATAACTTAATAAATTCATGGTATAACTTAACAAATTCATGGTATAACTTAATAAATTCATGGTATAACTTAACAAATTCATGGTATAACTTAATAAATTCATGGTATAACTTAACAAATTCATGGTATAACTTAACAAATCTTCGAGAACAATTGTGTTGTAGAGGTCTGTGCAAAGTGAACTATAATTTCCCTGATTTTTCATATTTTCTTCAAACATGGTATAAGTCTTCGCCTGTCTCTATTACCTCCATCTTTTCTGCAGTCCGTTGCCTTCCTATATAATTTCCTATTAAAACTGTGAGCTCATCATTCTTACTCCTGAGATCTAATTTCCTGTTACTTCCCCAATTTCTTTTTCCACTCATTTTTCGATCAGGTATTTCAGCACCACATGATGGCTATCACCCAGAGGATCCCCAAATGTTTATTTTACCATTGGTAATCACGGATAATCTCTCTCCGCCCCATTACCCCATCTCACTATTGTTGTTTGCATTATGCGTCGACTCAGATATTTCTTCACTGCTGACTATGTTAGATGTTTTCCCTCTTTTATCTCGTGTCCCGATTGCTAGCGCACTCAGCTCACACACTTATGGCCGGGGGTCGATCCCCGGTACTGGTGGAAACATAAATCGTGTTTCCTTAAGAAACTTGCTGTCCCTGTTCATCTATCAGTAAAGTAGGTACCTACGTGTTAGTCAACTGGTGTGGGTCGCATCCTGGGACAAAATTGATCTAATTTGCGGGAAATGCTCAGCATAACAAACGGCTTCCTATATAGTAGTATGTCACTGATGTCAGCTATGGTCTGTATACCTTGTACATATACCTGTAGAAATAAATATTATTAGTAGTAGTTCCAATAAATGAATAAATCCTGGCTCATATCAGAAGCATAAATAATAGGAGTCCTCAGGTTGTTCTTCAACTCTATACATCCTTGGTTAGGCCTCATTTAGATTATGCTGCACAGTTTTGGTCACCGTATTACAGAATGGATATAAATGCTCTGGAAAATGTACAAAGGAGGATGACAAAATTGATCCCATGTATCAGAAACCTTCCCTATGAGGATAGACTAAGGGCCCTGAATCTGCACTCTCTAGAAAGACGTAGAATTAGGGGGGATATGATTGAGGTGTATAAATGCAAGACAGGAATAAATAAAGGGGATGTAAATAGTGTGCTGAAAATATCTAGCCTAGACAGGACTCGCAGCAATGGTTTTAAGTTGGAAAAATTCAGATTCAGGAAGGATATAGGAAAGTACTGGTTTGGTAATAGAGTTGTGGATGAGTGGAACAAACTCCCAAGTACCGTTATAGAGGCCAGAACGTTGTGTAGCTTTAAAAATAGGTTGGATAAATACATGAGTGGATGTGGGTGGGTGTGAGTTGGACCTGATAGCTTGTGCTACCAGGACGGTTGCCATGTTCCTCCCTTAAGTCAATGTGACCTGACCTGACTAGGTTGGGTGCATTGGCTTAAGCCGGTAGGAGACTTGGACCTGCCTCGCATGGGCCAGTAGGCCTGCTGCAGTGTTCCTTCGTTCTTATGTTCTTATTTGTTTTGTCAGCTTTTGTAAGGTGAAGTCCAGGATCTTTCCTTACTTCATGGTATAACTTAATAAATTCATGGTATAACTTAACAAATTCATGGTATAACTTAATAAATTCATGGTATAACTTAATAAATTCATGGTATAACTTAACAAATCTTCGAGAACAATTGTGTTGTAGAGGTCTGAGCAAAGTGAACTATAATTTCCCTGATTTTTCATATTTTCTTCAAACATGGTATAAGTCTTCGTCGGTCTGTATTACCTCCATCTTTTCTGCAGTCCGTTGCCTTCCTATATAATTTCCTATTAAAACTGTGAGCTCATCATTCTTACTCCTGAGATCTAATTTCCTGTTACTTCCCCAATTTCTTTTTCCACTCATTTTTCGATCAGGTATTTCAGCACCACATGATGGCTATCCCCCAGAGGATCCCCAAATGTTTATTTTACCATTGATAATCACGGATAATCTCTCTCCGCCCCATTACCCCATCTCACTATTGTTGTTTGCATTATGCGTCGACTCAGATATTGTGCAAGAAAGGTATAAAATACCGACAATATGAAAGTTAAGACACATGTGCAACATCTGGATATCTTTATTGTAGTAGACGTTTCGCCATCCAGTGGCTTTATCAATACAGATTCTAGGACATAATAGGAAGACAGTAGAACTATATACAAAAGATGAGGTAATCAGTCCCTCGGCCTTGGAGTTAGTGTTCACAGCATCGTGGTGGAGGAGAGTCTGGAGCAAAGGCAAAGCAAGCAAACAAGTTTAGGTAAGATCCCAATGGGATGAGCGGGGAAGACGGGACAGATGAAGAATAGCTCTGGAGAGGAGTGTTCTTAGTAAGAGAAATAGAGCCAGGGCTTAACCCAGCAGCTAAGGCGATCGTGGGGCAGACTTGAGAACAGGAATAGCAGGGACTGTTGCATTGAACTTGTTGTAGTTGAAGTCTTGAATCTTGAGTAGCTGGCAGCAGGCTAGGTCACATCAGAGGGTAGAACACATATGGGAGTTATAGGAGTAACTGAGGAGGCAGGTTAGCAATGGAGCCATTTTCAAACTTTTTGAAGCTGCTTCTAGATAGGTGGTATAATTTAGCCTTGTTGCTGAAGGTGAAACGTAGAGGCTTGATGAACTCAAGAACTTGGGTGAGTGTGAAGTGAAGCGGTGATTCACAGGCATACTTGACTGTTCCAGCACCGAGGCTTTTGTAGAGTTCAGTACAGGTCATGGTGTCAGTATTTGAAGGAGAAGTGTAAAAGGTAAGGTTTTCCCATGAGGGTTAGTGTTCACAGCATCGTGGTGGAGGAGAGTCTGGAGCAAAGGCAAGAAGACTGGCGCTTTTTATAGGCGTCAGTGAATGGGACGGGCAGCAGACGAGGGCAGTCACTGGTAGGCGGGATTCCCCAGTGGAAGTAGGTCCTTCCCAAAGAGATGGTTAGTTGCAGCAGCCGTGAAGAAGGTCTCCTCCACCACGATGCTGTGAACACTAACTCCAAGGCCGAGGGACTGATTACCTCATCTTTTGTATATAGTTCTACTGTCTTCCTATTATGTCCTAGAATCTGTATTGATAAAGCCACTGGATGGCGAAACGTCTACTACAATAAAGATATCCAGATGTTGCACATGTGTCTTAACTTTCATATTGTCGGTATTTTATACCTTTCTTGCACAACTTGTCAGACACTGCAACATCATGGAATCTTGGTTCAGAGGACATCTACAAGACCTTCTTCACGGCTGCTGCAACTAACCCATCTCTTTGGGAAGGACCTACTTCCACTGGGGAATCCCGCCTACCAGTGACTGCCCTCGTCTGCTGCCCGTCCCATTCACTGACGCCTATAAAAAGCGCCAGTCTTCTTGCCTTTGCTCCAGACTCTCCTCCACCACGATGCTGTGAACACTAACTCCAAGGCCGAGGGACTGATTACCTCATCTTTTGTATATAGTTCTACTGTCTTCCTATTATGTCCTAGAATCTGTATTGATAAAGCCACTGGATGGCGAAACGTCTACTACAATAAAGATATCCAGATGTTGCACATGTGTCTTGACTCAGATATTTCTTCACTGCTGACTATGTTAGATGTTTTCCCTCTTGTATCTCGTGTCCCGATTGCTAGCGCACTCAGCTCACACACTTATGTCCGGGGGTCGATCCCCGGTACTGGTGGAAACATAAATCGTGTTTCCTTAAGAAACTTGCTGTCCCTGTTCATCTATAAGTAAAGTAGGTACCTACGTGTTAGTCAACTGGTGTGGGTCGCATCCTGGGACAAAATTGATCTAATTTGCGGGAAATGCTCAGCATAACAAACGGCTTCCTATATAGTAGTATGTCACTGATGTCAGCTATGGTCTGTATACCTTGTACATGTACTTGTATACCTTGTACATATACCTGTAGAAATAAATATTATTAGTAGTAGCAGTAGCATTTTTAATTTTCTCGGAAATCCTGATTATACGAAAAACTTTTGTTACCGCTGAATTATTTTGTAATATTAAACTTTAGCTGTTGTTTTGGCTCTTTCCATCTCTGTCTCTGTTTCCAGTTCGTCAGTTCTTCCTTGTGTTGTCCTTATACTCCTTTCTCTGTTTCCGTTATTTTATCATTAAATGTCACTTTTGCTATAATCTTGGTCGCTCTGGACGGTAGCTGCTTTACAGTGTCCTTTAAATATACCCTATCCATATTTCCTAATTTCTCAAATTTCTAGTTGTTTCTGCCCATTGGTGATATTCCTCTTTTATTTTCACTTTAATTTTTCCTTGAGTGAATGATGATGAAAGTATTTCTTTATCGGGTCACCCTGCCTTGGTGGGAGACGGCCAGTGTGTTAATTAAAAAATATATTTATTTTTCCTGGTACCTTATTATTCCGGATTATCCTTTCAGTAGTACGCATTTTTGGGGTTACTTGACTGAAGAGTGTGTTACTTGACTGAAGAGTGTGTTACTTGACTGAAGAGTGTGTTACTTGACTGAAGAGTGTGTTACTTGACTGAAGAGTGTGTTACTTGACTGAAGAGTGTGTTACTTGACTGAAGAGTGTGTTACTTGACTGAAGAGTGTGTTACTTGACTGAAGAGCATGTTACTTGACTGAAGAGTGTGTTACTTGGCTGAAGAGTGTGTTACTTGGCTGAAGAGTGTGTTACTTGACTGAAGAGTGTGTTACTTGACTGAAGAGTGTGTTACTTGACTGAAGAGTGTGTTACTTGACTGAAGAGCATGTTACTTGACTGAAGAGTGTGTTATTTGACTCAAGAGTGTGTTACTTGACTCACGAGTGTGTTGCTTGACTGAAGAGTGCGTTACTTGACTCAAGAGTGTGTTACGTGACTCAAGAGTGTGTTGCTTGACTGGAGAGTGTGTTACTTGACTCAAGAGTGTGTCACTTGACTGGAGAGTGTGTTACTTGGCTGAAGAGTGTGTTACTTGACTGGAGAGTGTGTTACTTGACTGAAGAGTGTGTTACTTGACTGGAGAGTGTGTTACTTGACTGAAGAGTGTGTTACTTGACTGGAGAGTGTGTTACTTGACTGAAGAGTGTGTTACTTGAGTGAAGAGTGTGTTACTTGAGTGAAGAGTGTGTTACTTGACTGAAGAGCATGTTACTTGACTGAAGAGTGTGTTACTTGACTGGAGAGTGTGTTACTTGACTGAAGAGTGTGTTACTTGACTGAAGAGTGTGTTACTTGGCTGAAGAGTGTGTTACTTGACTGAAGAGTGTGTTACTTGACTGAAGAGTGCGTTACTTGACTGAAGATTATGTTACTTGACTGAAGAGTGTGTTACTTGACTGAAGAGTGCGTTACTTGACTGAAGAGTGCGTTACTTGACTGAAGAGTGTGTTACTTGACTGAAGAGTGTGTTACTTGGCTGAAGAGTGTGTTACTTGACTGAAGAGTGTGTTACTTGACTGAAGAGTATGTTACTTGACTGAAGAGTGTGTTACTTGACTGAAGAGTGCGTTACTTGACTGAAAAGTGTGTTACTTGACTGAAGAGTGTGTTACTTGACTGAAGAGTGTGTTACTTGACTGAAGAGTGTGTTACTTGACTGAAGAGTGTGTTACTTGACTGAAGAGTGTGTTACTTGACTGAAGAGTGTGTTACTTGACTGAAGAGTGTGTTACTTGTCTGAAAAGTGTGTTACTTGACTGAAGAGTGTGTTACTTGACTGAAGAGTGTGTTACTTGACTGAGGAGTGTGTTACTTGACTGAAGAGTGTGTTACTTGACTGAAGTGTGTGTTACTTAACTGCAGCTGCAGTCAAGTAACACACTCTGAGACTTGCTTTTCCCACTGTTTTGCTGTACATATGTTTTGGCTATTTTATAAATAACGAGAGAGGAGTCTATGTGGAGATTTAAGGGGATTTTCTAAGCGTTTGTTCTTGTTGAGTCAACCCTCCCAAGGTTGGCTTCTGGAAGTAGTGCAGACTGGAAGCTTGTTTAGTTGAAGTGGGATTGACTTGTAGGAGTACACTTGTGATTGTGGAAATGGAATGTGTAGTTGCTGGAGTGAATGTATTCAAGTGAACATATCGGTGGGGATGTCTGAGTGTGGGAATTGTTGTGTGAGTTTAGGAATGGATATGGATGAGAGATTGGGATGGGGAGCAAGCAGACTTGTGGATGTGAAGATAACTAGAGAGTGCACTCATGTTTCAAATGGAATGAACGTATGCTAGAAGGGAGTACATGTGTACTTTTGGAGTTATCGTGTGTGTTTGGAATATTAGTGAGGGTTTAGTGGAGAATGTACGGAGTAATAAACACCTTGGATCAAGTGAATTCGGTGTTTGTGGACGACAAAGGCATGAGTGAGGAAGAATGAACGTGAAGTAGAGGAAGTCTGGGTACTAGCGGATGTAAGGGGGTAGAACAGAGTGTGAAGGTGGGAGTAGCAGTGTAATTTGCAATTAGGAATAGTTGCGAAATGGTTGTGTGAAAGTAGCATCAGTGGTTTTAGTGGTGGCACCAGGCTGTGATAGCAGTGAGGGTAGAATAGTAACGTGGCTGTTGGGGTGAATTCAAAGAGGGGTGAAGATGGATGCTAAACGGAAAGAATTTGGATGAGTAGATTGGAGTGTGAGTGAGTTGGGGTGTATGTGTGTGTGTGTGTGAGTTGAGGTGTAAGCTGCGGTGTATGTGTGTGTGTGTGAGTTGGGTGTGTGTGTGCGTGTAAATTGGTGTGTGAGTTCGGGTGTGTGTGTTCCGGGAGCTACAGTGAAAGGGTTGAAAAGGTGTGTCGTGTGTAGACTCTGCTTTGAGAGTTCTCCTTGCATTTCTTATGTTCTTATGTGTTATTTAATTCGCTGATGGTGATAATATGGTGTGATAATTGTGCAATAGTGCTTGCTGAAGGTCCTACTAAAAAGATGAATGGAAATAAATCTATATTGAGAGGTACACGGTGTAGCGTACACAAACAACGTACCGTATACAAACAACGTACCGTGTACAAATAGCGTACCATGTACAAACAACGCACCGTGTACAAACGTACCGTGTACAAACAACGTACCGTATACAAAAAAAATGTACCGTGTACAAACAACGTACCGTGTACAAAGTACCATGTACAAACAACGTACCATGTACAAACAACGTACCGTGTACAAACAACGTACCGTGTACAAACAGCGTACCATGTACAAACAACGCACCGTGTACAAACGTACCGTATACAAACAACGTACCGTATACAAACAACGTACCGTATACAAACAACGTACCGTATACAAACAACGTACCGTATACAAACAACGTACCGTATACAAACAACGTACCGTGTACAAACAACGTACCGTGTACAAACAACGTACCGTGTACAAACAACGTACCGTGTACAAACAACGTACTGTGTACAAACAACGTACCGTGTATAAACAACGTACCATGTACAAACAACGTACCGTGTACAAACAACGTACCATGTACAAACAACGTACCGTGTACAAACAACGTACCATGTACAAACAACGTACCGTGTACAAACAACGCATCATGTACAAACAACGTACCATGTACAAACAACGTACCATGTACAAACAACGTACCGTGTACAAACAACCTACCATGTACAAACAACCTACCGTGTACAAACAACGTACCGTGTACAAAAAACGTACCATGTACAAACAACGTACCATGTACAAACAACGTACCATGTACAAACAACGTACCATGTACAAACAACGTGCAATGTACAAACAACGTACCGTGTACAAACAACGTACCGTGTACAAACAACGTACCACGTAAAAACAACGTAACATGTACAAACAACGTACCGTGTACAAACAACGTACCATGTACAAACAACGTACTGTGTACAAACAACGTACCATGTACAAACAACGTACCATGTACAAACAACGTGCAATGTACAAACAACGTACCATGTACAAACAACGTACCATGTACAAACAACGTACCGTGTACAAACAACGTACCGTGTACAAACAACGTACCTTGTACAACGTACCGTGTTCAAACAGCGTACCGTGTACAAACAACGTACCATGTACAAACAACGTACCATGTACAAACAGCGTACCGTGTACAAACAACGTACCGTGTACAAAGTACCGTGTACACACAACGTATCGTGTAAAACAACGTACCGTGTACAAACAGCATACCGTGTACAAACAACGTACCATGTACAAACAACGTACCATGTACAAACAACGTACCGTGTACAAACAACGTACCGTGTACAAATTACCGTGTACAAACAACGTACCGTGTAAAACAACGTACCGTGTACAAACAGCGTACCGTGTACAAGCAACGTGCCATGTACAAACAACGTACCATGTACAAACAACGTACCGTGTACAAACAACGTACCGTGTACAAACAACGTATGTACAAACAACGTACCATGTACAAACAACGTACCATGTACGAACAACGTACCGTGTACAAACAACATATCGTGTACAAACAACGTACCGTGTACAAACAACGTACCGTGTACAAACAACGTACCGTGTACAAACAACGTACCGTGTACAAACAGCGTACCATGTACCAACAACGTACCGTGTACAAACAACGTACCGTGTACAGACAACGTACCGTGTACAAACAACGTACCGTGTACAAACAACGTACCGTGTACAAACAACGCACCATGTACAAACAACGTACCGTGTACAAACAACGTACCGTGTACAAACAACGCACCATGTACAAACAACGTACCGTGTACAAACAACGCACCATGTACAAACAACGTACCGTGTACAAACAACGTTCCGTGTACAAACAACGTTCCGTGTACAAACAACGTACCATGTACAAACGTACCATGTACAAACAACGTACCATGTACAAACAACGTACCATGTACAAACAACGTACCGTGTACAAACAACGTACCATGTACAAACAACGTACCGTGTACAAACAACGTACCATGTACAACGTACCGTGTACAAACAACGTACCGTGTACCAACACCGTACCGTGTACAAACAACGTACCATGTACCAACAACGTACCGTGTACAAACAACATACCGTGTACAAACAACGCACCGTGTACAGACAACTTACCGTATACAAACAACGTACCGTGTACAAACAACGTACCGTGTACAAACAACGTACCGTGTACAAACAACGTACAATGTACAAACAACGTACCATGTACAAACTACGTACCATGTACAAACAACGTACCGTGTACAAACAACGTTCCGTGTACAAACAACGTGCTATGTACAAACAACGTACCGTGTACAAACAACGTACCGTGAACAAACAACGTACCATGTACAAGCAACGTACCGTGTACAAACAACGTACCGTGTATAAGCAACGTACCGTGTACAAACAACGTACCGTGTACAAACAACGTACCGTGTACAAACAACGTACCGTGTACAAACAACGCACCGTGTACAAACAACGTACCGTGTACAAACAACGTACCGTGTACAAACAACGCACCGTGTACAAACAACGTACCGTGTACATACGTCGTCGTCTTCTAATATAATTTCTCCCCTTTTTTATATACTTTTTATAATTACTAACCTGCTGAAGGTAATAAGAAACATAAGACGTCTACTTTATGACCTTTTAACTTGGTTAAAGCTTTAAGTTCTTAATAAAATATATGTATATATATATATATATATATATATATATATATATATATATATATATATATATATATATATATATATATATATATATATATATATATATATATATATATTTACTAAAAAGAAAGACAAAATCCGGAGACTGTCTGGTTTTGTGTGTCCTCACTGTTTTGTCTTCTATTTGTGTTTGCGGAGATCAACACAGCTTCTGGTCCTGCTTTCTGTAATGCTAATGCTTGATCTACTCAACTGATTTCTGATCTCTTGTGTCTTTTCATATCTACTATCGCAGCTGTGTTGAGTGTTCGTTCTCTTTCCCGTCGAAGGTATTGCAGTTCTCAAGCTTCTGAGATTAAAAGAAATATTTTATTACATCCTTTAGAGTCATCTGTATCTCCCGTTTCAGTCTGAGTTCTCTATATCTTGTCTCTTAATTCACACAGCTTGTCTCTATCTGCTCTGTCAATTCCTCTTTCGATTTTGAACGTAGAAATCATGTTCTCCCTCGTCTCTCTCTCTCTCTCTCCTCCAAGGTGTAATATTCCGCAGCTCCTCGAAGTGGCTGCAAATCTTCTGACCTCTAATTTCTACACGTGCTTCACCAAGGGTGAACTCCACAGCTACACTGAGAGTAAAAGGTAGATGGGATACAAGGAGAATAGAAGCATCAGGGAAGAGAGAGGTGAAGGTTTATAAACTAAAAGAGGAGGCAGTTAGGGTAAGATATAAACAGCTATTGGAGGATAGATGGGCTAATGAGAGCATAGGCAATGGGGTCGAAGAGGTATGGGGTAGGTTTAAAAATGTAGTGTTAGAGTGTTCAGCAGAAGTTTGTGGTTACAGGAAAGTGGGTGCAGGAGGGAAGAGGAGCGATTGGTGGAATGATGATGTAAAGAGAGTAGTAAGGGAGAAAAAGTTAGCATATGAGAAGTTTTTACAAAGAAGAAGTGATGCAAGGAGGGAAGAGTATATGGAGAAAAAGAGAGAAGTTAAGAGAGTGGTGAAGCAATGTAAAAAGAGAGCAAATGAGAGAGTGGGTGAGATGTTATCAACAAATTTTGTTGAAAATAAGAAAAAGTTTTGGAGTGAGATTAACAAGTTAAGAAAGCCTAGAGAACAAATGGATTTGTCAGTTAAAAATAGGAGAGGAGAGTTATTAAATGGAGAGTTAGAGGTATTGGGAAGATGGAAGGAATATTTTGAGGAATTGTTAAATGTTGATGAAGATAGGGAAGCTGTGATTTCGTGTATAGGGCAAGGAGGAATAACATCTTGTAGGAGTGAGGAAGAGCCAGTTGTGAGTGTGGGGGAAGTTCGTGAGGCAGTAGGTAAAATGAAAGGGGGTAAGGCAGCCGGGATTGATGGGATAAAGATAGAAATGTTAAAAGCAGGTGGTGATATAGTTTTGGAGTGGTTGGTGCAATTATTTAATAAATGTATGGAAGAGGGTAAGGTACCTAGGGATTGGCAGAGAGCATGCATAGTTCCTTTGTATAAAGGCAAAGGGGATAAAAGAGAGTGCAAAAATTATAGGGGGATAAGTCTGTTGAGTGTACCTGGTAAAGTGTATGGTAGAGTTATAATTGAAAGAATTAAGAGTAAGACGGAGAATAGGATAGCAGATGAACAAGGAGGCTTTAGGAAAGGTAGGGGGTGTGTGGACCAGGTGTTTACAGTGAAACATATAAGTGAACAGTATTTAGATAAGGCTAAAGAGGTCTTTGTGGCATTTATGGATTTGGAAAAGGCGTATGACAGGGTGGATAGGGGGGCAATGTGGCAGATGTTGCAAGTGTATGGTGTAGGAGGTAGGTTACTGAAAGCAGTGAAGAGTTTTTACGAGGATAGTGAGGCTCAAGTTAGAGTATGTAGGAAAGAGGGAAATTTTTTCCCAGTAAAAGTAGGCCTTAGACAAGGATGTGTGATGTCACCGTGGTTGTTTAATATATTTATAGATGGGGTTGTAAGAGAAGTAAATGCGAGGGTCTTGGCAAGAGGCGTGGAGTTAAAAGATAAAGAATCACACACAAAGTGGGAGTTGTCACAGCTGCTCTTTGCTGATGACACTGTGCTCTTGGGAGATTCTGAAGAGAAGTTGCAGAGATTGGTGGATGAATTTGGTAGGGTGTGCAAAAGAAGAAAATTAAAGGTGAATACAGGAAAGAGTAAGGTTATGAGGATAACAAAAAGATTAGGTGATGAAAGATTGAATATCAGATTGGAGGGAGAGAGTATGGAGGAGGTGAACGTATTCAGATATTTGGGAGTGGACGTGTCAGCGGATGGGTCTATGAAAGATGAGGTGAATCATAGAATTGATGAGGGAAAAAGAGTGAGTGGTGCACTTAGGAGTCTGTGGAGACAGAGAACTTTGTCCTTGGAGGCAAAGAGGGGAATGTATGAGAGTATAGTTTTACCAACGCTCTTATATGGGTGTGAAGCGTGGGTGATGAATGTTGCAGCGAGGAGAAGGCTGGAGGCAGTGGAGATGTCATGTCTGAGGGCAATGTGTGGTGTGAATATAATGCAGAGAATTCGTAGTTTGGAAGTTAGGAGGAGGTGCGGGATTACCAAAACTGTTGTCCAGAGGGCTGAGGAAGGGTTGTTGAGGTGGTTCGGACATGTAGAGAGAATGGAGCGAAATAGAATGACTTCAAGAGTGTATCAGTCTGTAGTGGAAGGAAGGCGGGGTAGGGGTCGGCCTAGGAAGGGTTGGAGGGAGGGGGTAAAGGAGGTTTTGTGTGCGAGGGGCTTGGACTTCCAGCAGGCATGCGTGAGCGTGTTTGATAGGAGTGAATGGAGACAAATGGTTTTTAATACTTGACGTGCTGTTGGAGTGTGAGCAAAGTAACATTTATGAAGGGGTTCAGGGAAACCGGCAGGCCGGACTTGAGTCCTGGAGATGGGAAGTACAGTGCCTGCACTCTGAAGGAGGGGTGTTAATGTTGCAGTTTAAAAACTGTAGTGTAAAGCACCCTTCTGGCAAGACAGTGATGGAGTGAATGATGGTGAAAGTTTTTCTTTTTCGGGCCACCCTGCCTTGGTGGGAATCGGCCGGTGTGATAATAAAAAAAAAAAAAAAAAAAAAAAAAAAAAAAAAAAAAAAAATAATAATAAAATATATATATATATATATATATATATATATATATATTTACTAAAAAGAAAGACAAAATCCGGAGACTGTCTGGTTTTGTGTGTCCTCACTGTTTTGTCTTCTCCTATTTGTGTTTGCGGAGATCAACACAGCTTCTGGTCCTGCTTTCTGTAATGCTAATGCTTGATCTACTCAACTGATTTCTGATCTCTTGTGTCTTTTCATATCTACTATCGCAGCTGTGTTGAGTGTTCGTTCACTTTCCCGTCGAAGGTATTGCACTTCTCAAGCTTCTGAGATTAAAAGAAATATTTTCTTACATCCTTTAGAGTCATCTGTATCTCCCGTTTCAGTCTGAGTTCTCTATATTTTGTCTCTTAATTCACACAGCTTGTCTCTATCTGCTCTGTCAATTCCTCTTACGATTTTGAACGTAGAAATCATGTTCTCCCTTGTCTCTCTCTCTCTCTCTCTCTCCTCCAAGGTGTAATATTCCGCAGCTCCTCGAAGTGGCTGCAAATCTTCTGACCTCTAATTTCTGCACGTGCTTCACCAAGGGTGAACTCCACCCTGAGGTCGGATACTCACTGATTAATTTATGGTCGTAAAGTGAGTTCTCGTTCCTAAATACTGTTCTGATGTTTGCTTATCTTGCGTATGTTTCTTCCGCTATACATTTTATGTGCAGTTCTGGGATGTTCTTGGTGTTATATTTGCTCTTAGATCCTTTTTAAGCTCTGATAGGGCTTGAAATCTCCTAGTACAGAGTGGATTACTTTCCAGTTATTCCAGTCACACTCATACCTTAGTCCTCTGTTGTTTATTAATGGATTATATATTTAATTGTCCTATTAATTTTGTCTTTTAGACATAGTACCTACAATATAGTCCTTGGAAACTCCAGTTTTCTGATTTCTTATTTCTCAAAAACTTCACTGATTTTGGATAATTAATGTAACCCCTCCTAACCTAACCTAACCTAATCCCACCTAACCTAACCTAACCTAATTCCACCTAACCTGACCTAACCTAACCTAACCTAACCTAATCCCTCCTAACCTAACCTAATCCCTCCTAACCTAACCTAACCTAATCCCTCCTAACCTAACCTAATCCCTCCTAAGCTAACCTACCTAATCCCTCCTAACCTAACCTAACCTAATCCCTCCTAACCTAACCTAACCTAATTCCACCTAACCTGACCTAACCTAACCTAACCTAACCTAATCCCTCCTAACCTAACCTAACCTAATCCCTCCTAACCTAACCTAACCTAACTACTCCTCCTCTGCTTGTCCTTTACTGTCTTAATACTTGGTAGCCCAGTCTGTTGTGCAGGACTGTGTCAGAAACCCTACAATCCTAAATATGCAGTCGAATCATCCCTGACAGGATTTACTTTCCCTGAACCTTGTTGTTTATGAGAATATTTATTGGTGCATCTCCACTCTTCTGAAAATCTTCTCCATAACCTTTTATACTAAGCATGTCAGCGGCACCAGCCAGTAGTTTAATATTACCTCCAAGTCTCCTCTCTTAAATAATGGGACTGTATTTGTTGTCTTCCATATTTCTTGTAGTTGCCATGTTTCTGTTGACTTGTTGAAGATTGTGACTAGTGGTTCACACAGTGTTTGTGCCACTCTCTCTCTCGCTCTCTCAGAACTCAAGGAGAGATATTATCTGGTCCCTTTGCCTTCGAGAAATCTCCCTCACAAAATATTTTCCTGAAATCTTCTAAAGACGTGTATATTGTGAGGAGGACTCGCTGGCGCTCTCAATCTCTATGACTCTGGTATCGGATCTATTTCCTCTAAGAATGCCTCTTCAAATTTCTTGCAATGTTCCTCACTGACTTCATGGTCATTCCTCGTGAGCTATGTTTCTCGTCCCTTCTTCAGCCTTGTCTTTTGATGTCAAGTCATTCTCAAATTGTTATTCACCCTCTCTTTTAACTCCCATGTATTGTATTTAATCTTAGCCTTTCTGTTCGCTTCCTTGTTTTCCTGTGCTCTTTACCTACTATATTTTTTACCTGTTCTCTAACATTGTTAGCCTTTGCCTCTCTGCACCTCTGGGTAAACAGTCACCTTAGTCTGTTCTAGCTAGTGCATCATTTATTTCTGGTTATGAATTTCTCCTCTACCTTCCGGCTTTTTCCAGCTCGGTACTCAATTTCCTTCAGTAAGTTACATTCCAGTTCCTTTTTTCCAGTGAACCCCATTCAGGATTTGCTCCATGCCTGTGTAGTCTCCTATATTGAAGTTTGTCTTCTCTCATCTTCACTGTGCCATCTCTCTCTTTATTCTAGATTTAGTTATGAGCTTAAGACTGTGTGGTCACTGACGGAGCTCAAGTAATCAATATCCTCTATGTCATAATCAATCAGTGTGAATACAAGCTACAGCCTTTCTGATTCGTTCTTTCCTTTCTTTGTAGTTGTATCTCAGACATGTTGGTACATACAGTTCTCACTTACCGTCTCTACCATCTTAGTCTTCCATGCTCCTAGTCCCATGTGTGGCTCCGTGTTCTCCTACATGAACAATGCAGATCAGTAGATCTGCATTGTTCATGTAGATTCTACTGGCAACTTCTGATATTGTATCTACCAGCGTTTTCCTGTTGTCTTTGTATTCTTATCTTGGTGTCCTGCTGTTTAGTGAAGGGTTGCATATTACTGTTATAACCATCTTGGGACACTCTTTTTTTAGTGTGTCTACTATGTAATCATTTGCCCCCATCACTATGTCTTTCATCTCCTCAAAGCTTTTCTGGTTGCTGATAAACAGCAACACTCCATCACCTCCATTGATCCCCCTGTTCCTCCTCATAGTCTTATATCAAGCCAAGAACATCGCATCAGCTATCGTCTATGTGAACTTTGTCTCTGTGATCGCTATAATGTCTAGGGATACCTCACACTTATAATTCCGTCTGCATTTGTGTACCATACTTTAGTTTCCATTCTCTTTCTGTATTCTAGTTATCGTGTTCGCGATCTTCCTGTACATACACATTGGTCAGGGATTAGCTGGAGTGGTCGGGGTTGGGATAAGAGATATTAGTAGTTGAGGATTGGTTTCTTGCACAGGAAGGAGATTAAATACCTTTATGTTGCAATGGATGTAGCTAAGGATGCATGTTGATGGGAGGGGATTTTCAGGGGAAGCTGGGGTTAGGAGCTGGGGTGAGTTGGGGGTGGGTGAATTGAGAGGAAGTTACTTGTCCTGGGAGGGGTTTGGAGTGTAGGTATAGGCAGGAGGGCTGATTGTGGATTCTGTGTAATTGCCTTTAACTAATTGTCACGTGTTGTCAATTGTCTCGGTGAGAAGCTTCAATAACAATCATTATTAACATCCATTATTATTATTATAATTATTAGTATTATTATTACTATGATTATTGATGTATCAATATTTCCATGACATTTATCACCCTTTACCTTTCTTCAATGGTAAGCATAGTCAAACTCAGATGTAGTTAATACAAACCATCAATTACATCATTATTGTATTCAAACATATTCGGAACTATTGTAACAGAAGTTAAATATTAATATATTTTAAGAGCATGATGAGTTACGCTTCCTGATGCTCGTTTCGCTGAGATTGTTCCAATATGTTTTCTCTAAATATTGCGCTGTGCCTAAAATAAATTGTACTATTTTATTATTCTGAAGTGTCCCCCTCGTGTTTTAGTAAATAATATTGGTATCAATAATAGGGAATAAATCATTTAAGCCCCAATTCGTCTGTTTCTTCCCATTTAATTTACTATGAAAGTGAGCAGGTGATAACAACTTGTGTGTATAGAGGTAATTACCCTCTAGTATTTTGTTTCTCCTCCTCTTTTGACTATATCCCGATGTCAGTCTGCTGGAGTCTAGTTTTTATGGTTTGTACGACAACCTCTTAACCCCAGACTGGACGTATGGCGTCCACTTTTTCCCCATTTCATTTCAGGTCGCCTGTCTGTGTAGGGCGTGTGCTTGGCACCTCTCCAGAGGCTGAACTTCTGCATCTGTTAAGGAATTCTATGGTTTTCTTGTCCATAACTTTTTATTCTTCCTTAGGTTGCGCGCTCTCTCTCTCTCTCTTTTTTACACAGGGTTTGACAAGGTTAAGGATCCCTAGCTTTATTGACAAGCTATTTACAGGTTAAGGATCCCTAGCTTTATTGACAAGCTATTTACAGGTTAAGGATTCCTAGCTTTATTGACAAGCTATTTACAGGTTAAGGATCCCTAGCTTTATTGACAAGCTATTTACAGGTTAAGGATTCCTAGCTTTATTGGCAAGCTAAGAGCTGTTACCTACATCAGCTCATTTGAAAGCATTTTTATTGTTATGAGACATACAAGTATGGAACAGGATGAAGTTGGAGCCATCTCTCTCTCTCTCCCCAATGGAAATAAATTACTCTGACATATTTGGGTCATCCCAGGTTCCCTACACATATGCTACTATGTATGATGATCTATGTAACTGCATTTGTGTATACCTCAATAAACTTATTCTCTCTCTCACTCCCTCTTTATTGTTGTTTTGTCTCAATCGAGATTATGTTATAGTGTCCATAACATAATCTTGTTTCACATCATTTCTATTACAATGAGTACAATCCTACTTTAAAAATTTGCCACCTGACTCACTCTGGCCGCTCAGCTTCTCATTTTAGCAATAGATTCAATCTCCTGTTCCTTCACCATTCGTATTTCTTCACGAGTCCTTCCTTCGGCCTCTTGAAGCCATTGGATAATCTGCGACCTCCTTCTCTCCTCTTCCAATTTCTCTTCTATCCTGATTTCTGCACTTCCCGGTTGCCAAAGAGTAATTACCACGAAGGTTACATATACTTCCTCTTCTCTGCCGTCTGTCTCCTCACCTGCTGTTGCTAATCCTTTATCCGCTTCGTTCCTCCTTCATTCCTTATCCCATTAGATCTTCTAAACATTATACCATTGTCTGGACACCTGTAGGCCATCTACCTGATCCCGTGCTTTCTGCAGATAGTTTCTGTAGCCGGGTCACCATCTGGAAAAGTCCCGGGCCGGGACAACACCGACGAACCTACTATATACATAATCTCTGTACATTTTCCTCCATCTCGTTGAAATTCTGTAAATTTTCTATCCAACTCTTCTTCTGTATCTTGTCTATAAATGTACTTAACATCAATCCCATCTGCATCCACACATGTCTTGATTCTTCATCCTAAGTTTCCCTTCCTCTTCAAGTTAACATTTAGGCTACCAATTCTTCTCAAGTATCGCTTAATAGTGTCTAGTAATTCACTCAGATTGTAACTTCACCGGCAAACAACTTCAAGTTCCTCTCCTTGCTTATGTATATGTACAGTTAGTAGAGTACAAACCACTGTGATTGTAGAGTACAAACCACTGTGGTTGTAGAGTACAAACCACTGTGGTTGTAGAGTACAAACCACTGTGGTTGTAGAGTACAAACCACTGTGGTTGTAGAGTACAAACCACTGTGGTTGTAGAGTACAAACCACTGTGGTTGTAGGGATCGAGCCTCAGTTCCTGGCCTCACCTCTCCAATGGCCACCATTGGGCACACTTTCTCATGGCTGTCGCTACTATATACCATTGATACATAGTACCACAATAAGTTGAAAAGCCACTTGTAATGATAGTCTTAAGAGTACATTTACGTGGTATATGTGGAGCTGGCGGTGATATAAATGATACTTTCACTTCAATATTAAGTTAGGTAAGATTTCTAAGGAAATAGAATTATCGTTTCTTGATGCGGGTCTTAGTCACATGACCCACAACTGGAGCTGTTGGCCATCTGACCGAGACCTTTCACTGGCTTACCGTCCATCCCTTTAAAAATTTATATTAGGTATCTTCTATGTTCACCATAAAGTTTATACATTATGAACGCAATTTAGAGATATAAATTTTGTCTATCGATTTGCTCAATTTGCATCAAATACCTATTTATTACAACGACATTGCAAAACTTAGGTAGTGGAAACCGCTGTAGAACGACTTATTGCAATGGAACTAGGACGACACATGTTCTGTCGTAACCACAGCAACGTCGTCTGTTGCGCTTTGAGTAGCTGGTAGCAAAGAGATCTGGAATGCAATTGTAAATGGCACTAATTTACAGTGTTAGTTATGTATTAACTTTTTTAATGGCACAACTAACAGCTAATAAGAAAATATTTCTTATCTAATGATTTCAAAATCGTATATCTAGTTATGAGTGAAAAGGTTCGGATTTCAGAGAGACCTGCCTAGCATGGGCCAGTAGGCTTGCTGCAGTGCTACACAGTTCTTGCACAATTGCTTCTACTAGTAAATCCCGTTCCCTACAACATCTTCGAGATATTCCAGCTCACCTTCGACAGTATTTAAAACTCCATTTTTAAGTTTCAGTGTCATATCGTTCCAGACCATAACACTGAGCTCCTCTCCAGGCTGAGGGACTGACTACCTCAGACTATTTCTCCAAGGTTGTTGAACCGCTTATATCTTACATCTTATTATAATAACGTGTATTCATTTGTTTATATATGTGTTTAGATTTTAAGCAAACTACGGCTGCAGTAGTTTGGAAATCTGTCATCTGGATGGGTTTTCACTGACTCACTTTGCCCTCTCAATAAATCACGTACCACAAAGGTGACAACGTACCTTATACGGGAAGCAGTTACTTTCTCCTACGCTGCAGTGACGACACGGCGTGTGTACCTAACACCCCCATTTAAGTGAGAACAACGAGTAGAAGTGACACTAACGACCTCACTCCTATGCAGTAACTACTGTCATGGTGTTGCTTTCTGGAATCATTGCTGAGGTCCTGAGACATCATGTGGCTCACTTGATGTCCCCAGAATCTTCCAGATTTGTCCAATCTCGGAGGAAAGTCACATAATACCCGGTGTGAGCAGACTGGAAAACTAGAATCGATAGCAGGTGACAGCAGACACTTAACGTTAATTAGATATGAATTTCTTCTGCTACGTGGATCACATTTAGATATTACTGATCTTCCCAGACTATAATTATCAAGTCACTGATGTTCAAGGTAGCAAATAGTGGCGCGTCTCTCTCATTTACATTGAATTATGCCACATGTTGCAGTTAGGTAATTCGTGTCAACGGTGGTATTGATAAACAACAGATCCCAGCAACAGTTACCTTGGTCTCCTGGAACAACAGATCCCAGCAACAGTTACCTTGGTCTCCTGGAACAACAGATCCCAGCAACAGTTACCTTGGTCTCCTGGAACAACAAATCCCAGCAACAGTTACCTTGGTCTCCTGGAACAACAGATCCCAGCAACAGTTACCTTGGTCTCCTGGAACAACAGATCCCAGCAACAGTTACCTTGGTCTCCTGGAACAACAGATACCAGCAACAGTTACCTTGGTCTCCTGGAACAACAGATCCCAGCAACAGTTACCTTGGTCTCCTGGAACAACAGATCCCAGCAACAGTTACCTTGGTCTCCTGGAACAACAGATTCCAGCAACAGTTACCTTGGTCTCCTGGAACAACAGATCCCAGCAACAGTTACCTTGGTCTCCTGGAGCAACAGATTCCAGCAACAGTTACCTTGGTCTCCTGGAACAACAGATCCCAGCAACAGTTACCTTGGTCTCCTGGAACAACAGATCCCAGCAACAGTTACCTT
Source organism: Cherax quadricarinatus (assembly GCF_038502225.1). Lineage (NCBI taxonomy): Eukaryota > Metazoa > Arthropoda > Malacostraca > Decapoda > Parastacidae > Cherax > Cherax quadricarinatus. The sequence goes on along the minus strand of NW_027195357.1, from coordinate 145,822 downwards.
GGTCTCCTGGAACAAATCCCAGCAACAGTTACCTTGGTCTCCTGGAACAATAGATCCCAGCAACAGTTACCTTGGTCTCCTGGAACAACAGATCCCAGCAACAGTTACCTTGGTCTCCTGGAACAACAGATCCCAGCAACAGTTACCTTGGTCTCCTGGAACAACAGATTCCAGCAACAGTTACCTTGGTCTCCTGGAACAACAGATCCCAGCAACAGTTACCTTGGTCTCCTGGAACAACAGATCCCAGCAACAGTTACCTTGGTCTCCTGGAACAACAGATTCCAGCAACAGTTACCTTGGTCTCCTGGAACAACAGATCCCAGCAACAGTTACCTTGGTCTCCTGGAGCAACAGATTCCAGCAACAGTTACCTTGGTCTCCTGGAACAACAGATCCCAGCAACAGTTACCTTGGTCTCCTGGAACAACAGATCCCAGCAACAGTTACCTTGGTCTCCTGGAACAACATATCCCAGCAACAGTTACCTTGGTCTCCTGGAACAACAGATCCCAGCAACAGTTACCTTGGTCTCCTGGAACAACAGATCCCAGCAACAGTTACCTTGGTCTCCTGGAACAACAGATCCCAGCAACAGTTACCTTGGTCTCCTGGAACAACAGATCCCAGCAACAGTTACCTTGGTCTCCTGGAACAACAGATCCCAGCAACAGTTACCTTGGTCTCCTGGAACAACAGATCCCAGCAACAGTTACCTTGGTCTCCTGGAACAACAGATCCCAGCAACAGTTACCTTGGTCTCCTGGAACAACAGATCCCAGCAACAGTTACCTTGGTCTCCTGGAACAACAGATCCCAGCAACAGTTACCTTGGTCTCCTGGAACAACAGATCCCAGCAACAGTTACCTTGGTCTCCTGGAACAACAGATCCCAGCAACAGTTACCTTGGTCTCCTGGAACAACAGATCCCAGCAACAGTTACCTTGGTCTCCTGGAACAACAGATCCCAGCAACAGTTACCTTGGTCTCCTGGAACAACAGATTCCAGCAACAGTTACCTTGGTCTCCTGGAACAACAGATCCCAGCAACAGTTACCTTGGTCTCCTGGAGCAACAGATTCCAGCAACAGTTACCTTGGTCTCCTGGAACAACAGATCCCAGCAACAGTTACCTTGGTCTCCTGGAACAACAGATCCCAGCAACAGTTACCTTGGTCTCCTGGAACAACATATCCCAGCAACAGTTACCTTGGTCTCCTGGAACAACAGATCCCAGCAACAGTTACCTTGGTCTCCTGGAACAACAGATCCCAGCAACAGTTACCTTGGTCTCCTGGAACAACAGATCCCAGCAACAGTTACCTTGGTCTCCTGGAACAACAGATCCCAGCAACAGTTACCTTGGTCTCCTGGAACAACAGATCCCAGCAACAGTTACCTTGGTCTCCTGGAACAACAGATCCCAGCAACAGTTACCTTGGTCTCCTGGAACAACAGATCCCAGCAACAGTTACCTTGGTCTCCTGGAACAACAGATCCCAGCAACAGTTACCTTGGTCTCCTGGAACAACAGATCCCAGCAACAGTTACCTTGGTCTCCTGGAACAACAGATCCCAGCAACAGTTACCTTGGTCTCCTGGACACTGTCCACAGCAGAATATATTTCAGTCTGAGCCTCAGTTTTATGTGCACAGGAACACATTTTACAGACAAACTTTTGATACATAAATCTAGATCTTTGAGAATCAATCTTGTTCGTCAGGATGGCCACGACAACATGTCTTATTGCCAGACTAACCGTGATGAATTAGACACTTGTGCAACGCTTGGATATATTTATTACAGAAACGTTTCGCCAATCAGTGGCTTCCTCAGTCCAATACAGAGAATGATTGAAGATCAATAGTTTATGGTAATCAGTCCCTCTGCCTGGAGTTGATGTGATCAGTCCATCAATCTTGATAAGAGTGCAGTACATGTGTGGAGGAGCAGCTTATATACTGCCCGAGGTGAAGCAGTCGTAGGCGGTATCATGGGCTCTAACCCGCACCAATTCAGTGACTCGTGCTTTTTAAATTTTTTCAGTTGTTACTCTGGAGAAAACAAGCAATTATCTGGCTGGAAGTTTAACTTCTGGTGTAGTGAGAAGTGGGTACACAACCGAGAAGCCTACCCTGATCTAGGAGCTAGAGCTCAATTATTTATAGCTTTGTGGACGAGACTATGGGAAACTATGTACTATTGGACGGTACGTTCAAGGCAGAGATTCAGGGGAGTGTATGATATCTCATGTATATTTCAGAGATTTTCTTAATTTTCTAGTCTTTGTGGAACTGCTAAATTTATGTAATTATTTCTGAACCTCTTTAGCAGGTTTTTACAGAATTTAATACAAATGTCTAGGCATTATTGTATTGCTGAAATTAAATTTCTGAGTTGACGCAAATGCTTCGACAGGAGAATGGTCGAACCTAGATCAAATTCCCATAAATGACTTTAGTCATTTAATTGAGAATCATAAATATTATATCTAAAATCCCCGTCAATTTACATTGGGAAAAGGGTTTTACAGGTAATTACAGTAAGGACCTTTCAAGCTTATATGTGCTATATTTCGGCCAAATGACTATAACAGATTCAGTGTTGGTGGAGATTCTCTTCGACACAACTATCATGTCATTACTCATTTTAAACCAATTCTGTGAGTGTAATACTGATTGACTTGCACTGGCACTGTATAAATTTACCAACCTTTGATGATAATATATCTTAATAAGTCATGATGGGTTGAAGAGCTCAATTAGCCATCTTTCAACCCGCCATGCTGAAGTTGTGTCATCCCCATACCAGGAGGTAGACTAGTCAGGTGTGGTAACGGGGGTGTACGTTCAGTAGGTAAAGACTTCTGTGCTTCCCCTCTTACTCGTGGCTACTATCATATATCCGGCACGCCTACTCCTGGCTACTATCATATATCCGGCACACCTACTCGTGGCTACTATCATATATCCGGCACGCCTACTCCTGGCTACTATCATATATCCGACACACCTACTCGTGGCTACTATCATATATCCGGCACACCTACTCTCGGCTACTATCATATATCCGGCACACCTACTCGTGGCTACTATCATATATCCGGCACACCTACTCGTGGCTACTATCATATATCCGGCACACCTACTCGTGGCTACTATTATATATCCGGCACACCTACTCCTGGCTACTATCATATATCCGGCACACCTTCTCGTGGCTACTATCATACATCCGGCACACCTCGGAGTAGTAATTGTGTTCTTCCTACCACATACATAAATTAAGTAAAATGGACGAATTCCAGTATTACCATCATCTAGTGTTTTGTTTCGGATATTGATGGTTGTTGGCCTGATGGGAAAAGCTCTCGCTTCACACGGTGAGGGTCCGGGTTCGACTCCCGGCAAAGGGGTGGAAACATCGGACGTGTTTCCTTACACTGGTTGTCTATGTTCACCCATTGGTAAAATGGGTACCTGGGTGTTAGTCGACTGATGTGGGTGACATCCTGGGACAAAACTGACCGAATTTGTGGGAAATGCTCAACATAACAAGCGGCTTTCTATATATTAGTATGTCATTGATGTCAGCTATAGTCTGTATACCTTGTACATGTACTTATAGTAAAAGATATATTATTATTATTATTATTATTATTATTATTATTATTATTATTATTATTATAGGTTTGTCTTCTCTTGAACCTATCTTGTTCACGCAGTTTCACAAGCATTACAAGCACAAATGAATAAAATGTTTTTGAATCACTAGAGGCACGTACCATAAGCATCCTTCATTATATATATATATATATATATATATATATATATATATATATATATATATATATATATATATATATATATATATATATATTTGTCTTGCCTTTCATTGTCTTCCTTACTGAGCAAGATATCAGTCTTGTTAGTATCCCAGTAATAAAGCAACATGATGAATACGTCATTGTATTCTGCAACAATAGCAACAAGCTGTCTCTTACCGTCAAATTCTAATGCTATTTAATAGGTAAGTGTCGGCATCGCTGTAGCATATATCAGTATTATGACAGTGAAGTTGAAGATGCTTGGCAGGGAAGTATTGCGTTTCTTGTATTAGAAATGTCTCTTGGGCTTTGTAATTCTTAAAAGTAGCTGTTATCTGCCATACTATCGACGTTCGTGGCCATAGTCCCTAACTCAGGGCTGTCCGTAGCCATCAGAGACTAAGCAACTGTTTAGCCTCAGCCTTAGTAATGAGGTTTGTCAAGTCCATTTGGATTCCTCTCAACAATTCAGACTTGTCTATCTTTCTCTTAAACTGGTTCTTGAGGAGAATGTTAAGATAAGCTCTCATCTCATATACAAAGAATATAAACAAGATCCTCATCCTCGCATGAATAAAACTGACAGGTCAATTATAACCATCTGCTTGACAACTTATTCCTGGTTTGAGGTCATTAGGAGTACACACGATCTGATATCTCATGATAATCGTGTTACTCAAAGGTTTATTATCCGTACTGCACTGTCTCAAAGCAGTCAAACAACTAGCTAGAAATAAAATTTCATTGTTCCACTGTCAAATGGATGGTGGCTCTGGAAATAGTCCATCATATCCATCTCTATTATCCTGCTCCAGTCTTGCTAACACAAATTTATTATGCAGCAAGCTTGCAGTGCATTGTCTGCCTGTGTCTGATGACATTTCATTGACAACTGCTACAGAAGCTTAGAGTGTACAACCACTGTTTCCGAGCACTTTCCTTTATGCCTCTACATCGGGCGAGGTCCCACCGGTTTCTGAAATACCTTATCAGGAGTTATTCAACCACTAGTAACCTTCTCACCCCTTCAATCCATCTTAGATAAATGTGGCATATAAGCCATGAATGCAACCAACGTAGTTTGTGCATTATTTGGCAATAGAAACGAGATCTTTTAGCGTAGTTGATTTGCCCCTTTGTTGCAAATTGATTCAGTTGCTTGCTCACAGCATCCAAATAATGTTTTTTGAATCCTAGCCTCTCATAGCTGATAAACTTTATCGCTCTAATCTACTCTTCAAACTGTGTCCAGAGTTTTGCTGGGCGTCATTAACTGCTTAATAATATTGTCGTGTTGTCTACAACATCATTTAGTACAACTAGCACTGATGATTCAGCAATGATACTTGGTGATGCTGTGATCAATGGCACCATTCTAGACTTCTTCTAGTTCTGCACATGTAAGTTTTGTACATCAACAGAACTGTGATTATGAGCTAATTCAGCAACTGTCTCAGAATCTGTCTACGTCTTTTATGGCACTATCTTTACACCCAGAGGAGTCTTATAGAATCATGGTGACAGATATTTTTGTTCTGAGAGCCCCTCTGTCAGACAGTCCTCGGAGAGCACCGGCAATGGCTTTCCAGGTCACCATATGGAGAACAGGTTGTGTACAATATCGACTACATGATGAGTTTGTAGTGATATGTTGAAAAGATTAGCCAAAGGTGTGCTAAGCTCCTCTTTACATTCCTTTAGAACCCTTGCATACAGTTCATCAGGGCCTGGGGATTTGTTAGGTTTTAATTTATCTATTTGCCTAAGGACATGTCACCATGTGCAATATCGTAGCCATATAAATAACCTGCAGGTAGGATAGAGGAGCCTACGACGACGCTCCAGTCCGACTTGGGTTATTTGTGTACTGTTCCAGTTACGGTATTGTGCAGGGGTCGAGTCACAGCTCCTGGTTAACGCCTTTTCGCCGGGTATCTTTAATACCCGTATTAAAGGGTATTAAAGCCGGGTGGCTTTAATAATACAAATAGATGGACATAATCTAATTCATCATATGGGTACCATCACGAGGGCCATACACAGCTTCATCACTGATCACATGAAATACGACACTGTAGACGCTCATTGGAAAGTGGAATACGTCTAACCGTATTACAATCTTTGCTAACATGACTCACGAAATCGTAATGACACGATTGCAAACAAACCATACCACGGGTGGGGATAGAACTCGCGATCAGAGTTTGGAGACTCTCTGATAGCGGGTTCTAACCCGTGGTATGTTTTTTTTTTTATCTTTGCTACGTTTTTATAGATTACTGTCTCCATAGTTTATCCACAGTGGCTGATCAGAGATATCTGCTAATACACCCTCCATTATCACTGTACTTGATCTGTCATTAAAATACTCTTGAATATCTGTTGATGTGCAATGAATAGAATTCACAATGTAAACATCAACTAAAAAATTATTATCACCAAAAACGCAAAGCAGTTTGCTTCGCTTTTTGGGAAGGTTTATTTTCAAAGTTGGAAATATTGTTTGACAGCCTCCAAAAGAGTAGCCTCTATTTTTTCATGGTTATATTGTCTCAGTGGAAAAGTTGCTGTACGAATTTACGCTTCCCTATCAGGGCTATGTGGAGCAGTGGTGCCAACTGGTTCACACGACTGATCATAACATATAAACTAGTGCCCCTAATTTTATACGCATTGACACAATGAAAGCAGATTCATGCTTAATAAACGTTTATTCGTGTGTGTATATTATTTTCTGTATCCTATTCCTTCTTCGTGGTTTTTCCCTATAACTAAGTTAAATAAATCAGGAGTTTTATCCCCCACTCCATTTAGTGGAGGTCACTTTCAGTAGATAAAGTGAAAGCATTAAAAGAGTGAAAGTTCAGTGGGTGGTAAATGGGTATAACATTTTCACCCGCTGTAAGAGTTTACGTCAAGGTAGGTACATAGTTTGGGTTTGGCGGAGAGTCGTCTTTTGCTAGAGTATACTTGGAGTATGGGAGTTCCCCGTCTGTAGCGCCCTCTGGATACTTTACGTTGTAAACTGAGCGTCAGGTGGAATACACTTCATTACGGATTCCCACCTGCTGTGGCCACCACTATTGTCTGGTCCACAGTGAGTGTGCTTGAGTCGCACTCAGCTTTGCTGCTAGTGGAGCTTATATTATTGCTCGTAGTGTAGAGGAAAGATATGAGAGGGGACTTACAACGGAGTAGTAAGTCCAATTCATTCTACTGAGGACATTAGAGCACTCCAGGATGATTTAAATACTGATGCAGTGGTCGGAGAAGTGGTAGATGCAGTTTAATATAGACAAATGCAAAGATCTAAATGTTGGACAGGAAAATAACCATGTCACACATAAACTAAATAATGTAGATGTTTATATTACTGATTTCGAAAATGATTTACGAGTTCTGGTTAGCAGTAATCTGAAATCAAGACAACAGTGCATTGAAGAATTGAGACACTTATGTGTCACTTAAGTGTCTCAATTCTTCAATTTGTCGGTTTTCTAAACCATTCAACACATCTGAAAGACACTGCAACATCATGGGATCTTGGTACAAAAACTTCAACGCTTGTCCAACCTTCGGACGACGACCTACTTACACTAGTGGCAGGTCCCACTGTGATCCCGCCTCCTCCTGCTACTTACACTAGTGGCAGGTCCCACTGTGATCCCGCCTCCTCCTGCTTCACCTCATCTCACTGCAGTATATAAGCCACCTCTCTGGCCCTATGCTGCATTTCCTACAAGAGTGATGGACTGAACACATCGATTCCAGGTTGAGGGACTGATTACCTCAAACTTCTCTCCTTACCCATTTCTACTTTGTATTGGACTGATGAAGCCACTGTGTGGCGAAATGTTTCTTCAATAAAGATTCCCATGTGTTGCATAAGTGTCTCAATTCTTCAACTTGTCGGTTTTCTAAACCATTCATCACAACAGTGTATTAGTGTTCGCAATAAAGCTAACAGAATTCTTGGCTTCATATCTAGAAGTATAAATAACAGAAGTCCTCAGGTTGTTCTTCAACTCTATATATCTATAGGCCTCATTTAGACTATGCTGCTCAGTTCTGGTCATCGTATTACAGAATGGATATAAATGCTCTGGAAAACGTACAGAGGAGGATGACAAAGATGATCACATGTATCAAATCTTCCCTATGAGGATAGACTGAGGCCCTGAATCTGCATCTCTAGAAAGGCGTAGAATTAGGGAGGGATGATATGATCTAGGTGTATGAATGGAAAACAGGAATAAATGAAGGGGATGTAAATAGCGTACTGAAAATATCTAGCCTAGACAGGACTCGCAGCAATGGTGTCAAGCTGAAAAAATTCAGATTCAGGAAGGATATAGGAAAGCATTGGTTTGGTAATAGAGTTGTGGATGAGTGGAACAAACTTCCGAGTAAAGTTATAGAGGCTAAAACGTTGTGTAGTTTAAAAAATAGGTTAGATAAATACATGAGTGACTGTGGGTGGGTGTGAGTTGGACCTGACTAGCTTGTGCTACTGGGTCTGGTGCCGTGCTCCTTCCTTAAGTGGAAGTGACCTGACTAGGTGGGTCATTGGGCCAAGCTGGAGGGTGACATGGGTCAGTAGGCCTGTTGCAGTGTTCCTTCTTATGTTGTTATCTCTTCTATTACAACCACCTACTCATCACCTACCTTCACTCCTTCCCAGAGACATCCGTCTACCTCCCATGCTACCTGACATCACCCACGCCGCTATTTCATAATATATTGAGGTATATTAGCCCATCAGGCTAAAAATAAGTACTCCCCTTATTAAAATATTCATTTATATTTTATTTATTTTAGTTTTGTGTAGTAAGATATTCTACTTTACTTTTTTTATTGTTAACTGTTGTTATTAAAAGTTTCTGCCAATTAATTTTCGTAACTGGTTTTTGTCATATCCCTGATACCCAAAACTCTCCAAAATGGGACTTGTGTCTAGGCTCAGGCAACCTATATCCATGAACCTCAGATCAAGGATTAACATATCTTTTAATAGAAGCTATTTTTCTTTCTTCAAAAGTCCAAGTCCTTTGAGGGTCATAGTATACCTGTAGTATACCTAGAGAGTTCCAGGCATCTCTTGTATGTTTAGGCTTATTTTATTGTCTCTGCTGCTGCAGCAGCAGTAAAGTTCCCTTAAACTAGCAAGGGAAGCTTCGACAGTGGAAGTAAACGTGTCAGAAAGGCAGAAAAGCCTCTGTGACCATCATTTCTCTTATCCCTCGTACAGTTGGTTGAGTATAGACGGCCCTAGACCTCGATCGTTTCTACTTCGACAATTGCCTCTGTGTCTCTTTCACAGTCAACTCAGTATCCAACCCTTCTATGGTCCTGGCCTCTGAGGTTCCATCCTCGTCTTCTCTTGCTGTCCCTACTATTTCACCTTCCCACTCACTTTCTTCAACGTCTACGCGCCACTTCATAACTAAATAGAAGTCACATATCCCTTTTCCTAAGTCCACACCTTCATTTACATCCAAATCTCCTTCAACCTACAAACCACATGACATTCCCAAACGTCTTTCTTTCCCTACATGAATCAATACCTTTACCTCGAGACTCATCTGATACTGTTGTGTAGGTTCATCCATCCCTACGTACCGTTGCTCCCTCGCCTGTCTCCGGATGTTTCTGCTTGTTAAGACACCTCTACCCTTTCTTTGGTGTCTTCCGTTGTCTCTCCACTTTTTTACACATACTACGTTTTCTCCCCCCACCACTATGCTCTCTCCTCCTTTTTTTCTCTTCTGAAACTAATGAAGCCATCTCTACATTTATTAAGGAGACAACACGTATGATGGACACTGGTCCACCCTTGTCACTTCACATTCTCGCCCTCCGCACCCTTCTTCACACCGCCATTCTTCACGTCATCCCAATACTTCACTCCTTACTAATTTCTCATTGCCTCCGCATGTTGACTTTACTGTTCCTCCTGGTAGATACACCAGACAGTAATGTTAACATGTAAAATGTATCTGTTATGCTCTACTAGCCGATCATAGCTTATTTACAGTGGAATATTAGAAGCCTCAGGGGTAATCGGGGAGAGCTTCAGGGAGGTGCTATCGAAATCATTTTTTTTCTTTTGGTCCAATTTAAATTAAATTTTTACTGTGATTTAAGCAGCACTGTGTTTGTAGTGACTTTTTGCCTTAAAATATGGAAAAAAATAAATAGAGCCCTATTCTATAGGGCATAAAACTCTCCCTCATCTACAAAATTGGTCAGATGAACAATGATCTAGTTGACATCAGATGAAAAATAAAGGATAGATAATCTTCATACCATTGTTGTTTGAGCAAAAATGTCAATAGATTACATAAAAATAATTTTGAAGTCCATGTTTTTTCTAAGGACTCTTTTTGGGAGAAAAAAAAATTCAGTAAAAATACAGCGGTAAAAAATATCACAAATCCCCTGCACATGGTATTAGAACCATAATTACTTAATAATGTGTGCAAAAATCATGACACTCCTGTTAATATTTTTCGAAAAAAAAGGAAAATAATGTCAACTTATTCGTGAGTTTTACAAGCATTGTTTTCTGTAAAACTCTATGGTCATGGCGCGCCATATTTCAGTATGTTGCACACCTCAACTTATGTTAAGAACATAACATAAGAACATAAGAATGGAGGAACACTGCAGAAGGCCCACTGGCCCATACAAGGCAGGTCGTTATGAAAACCACCCCTTCCCAAAGTTACCCAAGAATTTACTCCCGTACCCACGACACAAATCACATCTAGCCCCTCCCACTCAACATAAGAAAGAAGGAACACTGCAACAGACCTACTGGCCCATACGAGGCAGGTCCAACTCTCCTACTGGCTTAAGCTCACTAACCTAGTGACCTTAAGCTCACTGACCGTCTGACCTCACTGACCTAGTGAGGTCAGACACGTCACTTAGAGCATCCGACCTAGTAGCACAACCTATTTAGGTCCAACTCACACCCACCCACACCCACTCAAGTATTTAATAACCTATTTTTAAAACTACTCAACGTCTTAGCATCTATGACGGTACTCGGGAGTTTGTTCCACTCATCCACAACTCTGTTACCAAACCAGTGCTTTCCTATATCCTTCCTGAATCTGATTTTTTCCAATTTAAAACCATTACTGCGAGTTCTGTCTATGTTAGATATTTTTAGCACGCTATTTACATCTCCTTTATTAATTCCTGTTTTCCATTTATACACCTCGATCATATCCCCCTAATTCTACGCCTTTCTAGAGAGTGCAGATTCAGGGCCCTCAGTCTATCCTCATAGGGAAGATTTCTGATACATGGGATCAACTTTGTCATCCTCCTCTGTACGTTTTCCAGAGCATTTATATCCATTCTGTAATACTGTGACCAAAACTGTGCAGCATAATCTAAATGAGGCTTAGCCAAAGATATATAGAGTTGAAGAACAACCTGAGGACTTCTATTATTTATACTTCTTGATATGAAGCCAAGGATTCTGTTAGCTTTATTGCGAACACTAATGCACTGTTGTCTTTGCTTTAGATTACTGCTAACCAGAACTCCTAAATCTTTTTCGCAATCCGTAATATTAAGATCTACATTATTTAGTTTATGTGTGAAATGGTTATTTTCCTGTACAATATTTAGAACTTCGTGGGAGATGCATTTGCATCTCCCACTTCTCCGACCACTGCATCAGTCTATTCAAATCATCCTGGAGTGCTCTAATGTCCTCATTAGAATGAATTGAATGGCTTATTTTGGTGTCATCAGCAAATTTGCTTATATCGCTATTTATTCCCTCATCCATGTCGTTTATGTAGATTGTGAACAACAAGGGGCCCAACACTGACCCCTGTGGAACACTGCTTGTGACGTGCCCCCATTCTGATTTCTCCCCATTTATGCAAACTCTCTGCTGCCTATTTGTCAACCATGCCTCTACTCAGGAAAAAAATTTCTCCTTCTATTCCTTGTACCTTAAGTTTCCTCAATAGCCTCTTATGTGGAACTCTATCGAAAGCCTTGCTGAAGTCCATATACACAATATCATATTCATTACCATGATCTACCTCCTCAAATACCTTAGTGAAAAAAGTTAGTAAATTCGGAAGACAGGAACGCCCCTTTGTAAAACCGTGTTGAGATTCATTAATCAACTTATGCCTATCAAGATGGCTACGAATTGCTTCGGCAATTATTGTTGATTCCATAAATTTACCAAGTATGGAAGTAAGGCTTATTGGTCTATAGTTCAAAGCTAAGAGCCTGTCACCTGCCTTGTAAATAGGTATTACATTTGCCATTTTCCACTTATCAGGCACTATGCCAGTTTGTAGTGATATGTTGAAAAGATTAGCCAAAGGTATGCTAAGTTCCTCTTTATATTCATTTAAAACCCTTTCATACAGTTCATCAGTACCTGGGGATTTGTTAGGTTATAATTTCTCTATTTGTCTGAGGACCATGTCACTAGTTACCACAACCGTGCATAGTTTATTATCGTCCTGGTCTACATAATCTATTATTTCTGGAGTTTTGCTAGTATCTTGAATATACTGATTTTTAACTGCACTTCCCCTCTTTTGATACGCCTATATATGCCTCTCTTTTGACCAATGAGATGTTTTAATCTATTGTTTATCCATTTGGGATAATTTTTGTTAGATCTAATTTCCCTACTCGGAACAAACGTCGTCTGGGCAGCCAGCACTGTGAAATGCGTCATACTGGCAACCAACTCTACCTACCTGACACATAGCTAGGTCGTCCCAATTTAGCTCACCCAGGTAATTTCTCATACCCATGAAGTCAGCCAAGCGAAAATCTGGGACAGCGACTTGATTGCAGTTATCTGGGTAATTCCATGATATATTGAAACTAAGTGATTTGTGATCACTTTCAGCCCACAGGCGACTGAGCTACTATCACTCCCTGCATGTGAATAGAGTCCTCGAAGAAGTTGCAGTGTAGTGTATTTAGAATGAAACAGTCATAAATATCGTAATTTTTGGAGGAAAAAAACACGAATTGGCAACGTCTCTTTTTGATGATAGCAAGAACGAAAAAATTACATTTTTGGGAAAAAACACACTTAGAAATATGATAGAAACAAGCTGATTACATCAACATGTTGCTAGAATTATGCACTGTTCTTTGGTAAGAAACCTTTTTTCCATAATTTTTCAGTTTTTATTTTTTATCACGGAAAAAACTCGCACCTCCCTTCAAGTGTTGCTTTTCCAGTTTTGTCCTGTTTGTGTCTGTTTGCAAGAACCAAAATTGAGTTCTGCTGTTTTCCGTTCCATCTCGGGCTATATCTTATTATGCTCATCGAATCCTTTTTCCGATGGGACTTTTAATAAAAGTGCACTTGTCGTGCACCACTGTATGCCACATTCTCGGGTCCTGGTCCACACCTTGTTGCATTACACTGCAGCCTGCAGCTACTTGGATGAGTGGTATACAACCCACTTATTATATCTTTCTCTTTCTTGGCTGTTATCTATTCTAGGTGTGGAATCTCTGATTTCTCCCCTACCACCTCCTCTCCTCTTATTAGGAGATTTTAATGCTCATCTTTTCCACTGGAGAGGGACTCACTCCAACTCATTTCTGCTATCGCACTTAAACTCTCTCATGCATAGGTATCTCAATCTGCTCCTCCTCAACTGTGCTCGACTTTATCTGGTCTGCGATTATTTTCCTATCATACTTCTCATACATATATTTAACTTCCTCGTAGCACAAGTTGGCAGTTTGAACAGGCAAATTAGGCCATTTAGTCGCATCATACTTTTTGTAGTAGAGAACCTTCTCCTTTGTTCTCAACTACTGGGCTATTACAATATTTCTGTTGTCCTTCAAACCTCAGGTAGCACCCTCAGAAATGCGTGCCTTGGTGGTGTCCTACTTGTTTTCCTGCAATGCGTTTGAAACGTTCTGCATGGGACCAGTACCGTCACAATGGGAAAGCAGAACGACTCCTTGATTTTAAGCATGCTAGGGCGGTTGCCTGACGTGTCATCCGAGAAGCTATATGCTCTTGCTGGCAGGATTATGTTTCTACCGTCACTGCTGCTGCTTCTGTGAGTGTAGTTTGGAAAAATATGCTGAAACTGAGTGGCAAGTACTCACCAGACAAGCCTCCCATTCTTAGGGTTGCCAGAGCCAGCATAGTAAGCCCTCTTGAAGTTACCACAGCAACTGGAAATTATCTTGTCCGTATCTCCCAGGGGTTCAATCTATGCCCCTCGTATCTTTCATCCAAGTCTGCCAGAGAGTTACTGTCTTTAGAATTTTCTTCTAGCAGAGAAGAGTCTTATAATGTGCCTTATATGTTTCTAAAACTGGAATCAACACTTTCCGCTGGCCGATCATCGGCAGCTGGGCCTAATGCCATTCATATTTCTATCCTTCAGCCTTTATATCCGTCAGCTCTCGTAGTCCACTTGCGTCTTTTTAATATGTTTTTGTCGTAAGGGGTTCTTACCCATCTATGGAAAACTGCCTTTGTTCTGCCTTTTCTTAAACTGGATACTTCCGACCATGATGCCTGTATCATCACATTGTTCTTACCAGTGCAGTTTGCAGGTCGATGGAATGTCTGGTAAATAAACGTTTGGTGTGGCATTTAGAGACACACAATAGTCTTTCTACTCGTCAATTTGCTTTCGTAATGGCCGACCCACTCTTGACTCCTTACTCCGGTTAGAACTATATTTGTAATGCCTTTGCTACTAACCACTCAGTTATTGCAGTGTTTTTTTATCTTGAAAAGGCATATGGCACAACTTGGAGATACGTATTACATTTTGGCCCAATCTGCCGGGGCAATCTGCCGCTTTTCCTTAAAAACTTCTTGGCTCAGGGACATTCTAAGCTGAGGGTGTCCCTCAAGGAGATATTTTAATATTTAATCATCACTTTAGGCTGACAACTTTGCTGTAGCTTGTGCAGACGCTGACTGTCGCCTAGTAGCAGCCTCACTCCAGAAAGTTGTCAGTCGTGTTTCCCATTGGGCCACTATTCATGGATTTAAATTTTCTGGTGCTAAAATGTACCATATTACGTTCGCCAGACGTTCTTTTGTGTCTGATATTCCATTGTACATGTATGGTTCCTGTATCTCTGAAGGTGATACTGTCAGGTTTCTGGTCATCTTTCCTCGGGGGCGGATCAATGAACTCTCCTTCGGTTCATTCTGTCCTAATCCTATCGAAACTAGATTATGGCCACCAGATGTATACTGAGGACTCTCCCGCAGTTCTTTTTAAACTTAAACCCGTTCATCACCTGGGATTAGGTTTTTGTATAGGTGTTTTTCACTCCTCCCCTGTTGAGTCTATATGCGGAGGTGAATGTTCCATTTTTGCATGATCGGTGTGATGCCCATTGTCTCCAACCTTCATTGTCTCATGACCTTCACGATCCTTTACGTACAAGATGGTAACGTACGTTAGTAGAGGTCCATTATTTGATCACCGCCCCTGTGTACTCCTCCCCTTTTCTCTTCGTATTCAAATTCTCTCTCTTGGCTTCTATTCAACTGCCTCCTTTACATGTTCATCTGGCATCTACCTTTTCTCTTCATCCCTGGGAGGTTCCGGTAGTTCGTGTCAGTTCTTCTCCATTGCCATGCGCGAGAGCTCACTTACCTACAGATGCTTCTCGCTTTCTTTTAATTAACCACTTCCGATCTCATTCTCATGCCTTCGCAGTGTACACTGATGGTTCAAAATCTTCTGACAGTGTTGGGTTTGCAGCAGTGTTCCCGGACAGTGTTGTGCGAGGTCATTTATTAGACTCGGGTAACATCTTCACACTTGAACTGTATGCAGTTCTCATGACGTTTACCCGTATTGCAACCAGGCCTACCTCATCATTTGTGGCAGTCTCTGACTCCTTCAGCGCTGTGTTAGCTATCAAAAAAATTAATTCGCCTCATCCCCTAGTTCTTTGTATACAAGTTTTGGTTGTGCCACACTTTTAGCAACAATAAAGATATCGTTTTCTCCTGGGTTCTTGGGCATGTTAATGCTCAGGGGGACGAGCAGACAGACTCTGTTGCGTGGTCAGCGTTACATGACCTTCCAGTTTCATCTAGAGGTATTCCATTCTCAGATTATTTTGCTGTAATCTGCAACCGCCTTAGCATCCGTTGGCAACAACATTTGTCTGAGTTTATTAATAACAAATTACACTCTATCAAGCCGAGCTTATGATTCTGGTCTTCTTCTTATCATCAGGGTAGTGGTTGGGGGACTACGCTCTCCCGTCTTCGCATCGGGCACACACGTCTCACTCATGGGTATCTCATAAACATTCGCCAAGTTCCACTCAGTGAGAATTGTCATGTTCCAGTTTCAGTTTCCCATATCCTATGGAACTATCCTGTTTAAGCGAGCATGCAAAATTTAACTCTGAAGTCGTCACCGCTGTAACACTATCTTCCCTCCTCGCTGACGGCCCCACCGATGACACAGACTCAATTGTTGACTTTTCGACACCAACCAATTTATTACACAAACTTAGTACATCTTTTTACATTCCTCACAGCTCTTACTAACTCTACCTCTGTTATCCTTTCCACCTGCTGCCCTCAAGCGCTGTATGATCTTTATGGGTTTAGCGCTTGGTTTTGATTATAACAACATCCACAAAGACAGGGAAAACTAAGTGAACATAAAAGAATTAAACTATGTTAGAGAAAAGGACACAAATGCAACTAACATGATATTTTATTGTGGCGACGTTTTGCTCTCCAGGAGCTTTATCAAGCAGTTACAAACAATATATATATATATATATAGGTAGTAGGTTGGTAGACAGCAGCCACCCAGGGAAGTACTACCGTCCTGCCAGATGACTGTGAAACAGAAACCTGTAACTGTTTTGAATGATGGTAGGATTGCTGGTTTCTTTTTCTGTCTCATAAACACGCTAGATAACAGGGATATCTTGCTACTCCTACTTACACTTTGGTCACACTTCACAGACACGCACATGCATATATATATACATACATCTAGGTTTTTCTCCTTTTTCTAAATAGCTCTTGTTCCTCTTTATTTCTTCTATTGTCCATGGGGAAGTAGAAAAGAATCTTTCCTCCGTAAGCCATGCGTGTCGTATGAGGCGACTAAAATGCCGGGAGCAATGGGCTAGTAACCCCTTCTCCTGTAGACATTCACTAAAAAAGAGAAGAAGAAAAACTTTATAAAACTGGGATGCTTGAATGTGCGTGGATGTAGTGCGGATGACAAGAAACAGATGATTTCTGATGTTATGAATGAAAAGAAGTTGAATGTCCTGGCCCTAAGCGAAACAAAGCTGAAGGGGGTAGGGGAGTTTCAGTGGGGGGAAATAAATGGGATTAAATCTGGAGTATCTGAGAGAGTTAGAGCAAAGGAAGGGGTAGCAGTAATGTTGAATGATCAGTTATGGAAGGAGAAAAGAGAATATGAATGTGTAAATTCAAGAATTATGTGGATTAAAGTAAAGGTTGGATGCGAGAAGTGGGTCATAATAAGCGTGTATGCACCTGGAGAAGAGAGGAATGCAGAGGAGAGAGAGAGATTTTGGGAGATGTTAAGTGAATGTATAGGAGCCTTTGAACCAAGTGAGAGAGTAATTGTGGTAAGGGACCTGAATGCTAAAGTAGGAGAAACTTTTAGAGAGGGTGTGGTAGGTAAGTTTGGGGTGCCAGGTGTAAATGATAATGGGAGCCCTTTGATTGAACCTTGTATTGAAAGGGGTTTAGTTATAGGTAATACATATTTTAAGAAAAAGAGGATAAATAAGTATACAAGATATGATGTAGGGCGGAATGACAGTAGTTTGTTGGATTATGTACTGGTAGATAAAAGACTGTTGAGTAGACTTCAGGATGTACATGTTTATAGAGGGGCCACAGATATATCAGATCACTTTCTAGTTGTAGCTACACTGAGAGTAAAAGGTAGATGGGATACAAGGAGAATAGAAGCATCAGGAAAGAGAGAGGTGAAGGTTTATAAACTAAAAGAGGAGGCAGTTAGGGTAAGATATAAACAGCTATTGGAGGATAGATGGGCTAATGAGAGCATAGGCAATGGGGTCGAAGAGGTATGGGGCAGGTTTAAAAATGTAGTGTTAGAGTGTTCAGCAGAAGTTTGTGGTTACAGGAAAGTGGGTGCGGGAGGGAAGAGGAGCGATTGGTGGAATGATGATGTAAAGAGAGTAGTAAAGGAGAAAAAGTTAGCATATGAGAAGTTTTTACAAAGTAGAAGTGATGCAAGGAGGGAAGAGTATATGGAGAAAAAGAGAGAGGTTAAGAGAGTGGTGAAGCAATGTAAAAAGAGAGCAAATGAGAGAGTGGGTGAGATGTTATCAACAAATTTTGTTGAAAATAAGAAAAAGTTTTGGAGTGAGATTAACAAGTTAAGAAAGCCTAGAGAACAAATGGATTTGTCAGTTAAAAATAGGAGAGGAGAGTTATTAAATGGGGAGTTAGAGGTATTGGGAAGATGGAGGGAATATTTTGAGGAATTGTTAAATGTTGATGAAGATAGGGAAGCTGTGATTTCGTGTATAGGGAAAGGAGGAATAACATCTTGTAGGAGTGAGGAAGAGCCAGTTGTGAGTGTGGGGGAAGTTCGTGAGGCAGTAGGTAAAATGAAAGGGGGTAAGGCAGCCGGGATTGATGGGATAAAGATAGAAATGTTAAAAGCAGGTGGGGATATAGTTTTGGAGTGGTTGGTGCAATTATTTAATAAATGTATGGAAGAGGGTAAGGTACCTAGGGATTGGCAGAGAGCATGCATAGTTCCTTTGTATAAAGGCAAAGGGGATAAAAGAGAGTACAAAAATTATAGGGGGATAAGTCTGCTGAGTATACCTGGTAAATTGTATGGTAGAGTTATTATTGAAAGAATTAAGAGTAAGACGGAGAATAGGATAGCAGATGAACAAGGAGGCTTTAGGAAAGGTAGGGGGTGTGTGGACCAGGTGTTTACAGTGAAACATATAAGTGAACAGTATTTAGATAAGGCTAAAGAGGTCTTTGTGGCATTTATGGATTTGAAAAAGGCGTATGACAGGGTGGATAGGGGGGCAATGTGGCAGATGTTGCAGGTGTATGGTGTAGGAGGTAGGTTACTGAAAGCAGTGAAGAGTTTTTACGAGGATAGCGAGGCTCAAGTTAGAGTATGTAGGAAAGAGGGAAATTATTTCCCAGTAAAAGTAGGCCTTAGACAAGGATGTGTGATGTCACCGTGGTTGTTTAATATATTTATAGATGGGGTTGTAAGAGAAGTAAATGTGAGGGTCTTGGCAAGAGGCGTGGAGTTAAAAGATAAAGAATCACACACACAGTGGGAGTTGTCACAGCTGCTCTTTGCTGATGACACTGTGCTCTTGGGAGATTCTGAAGAGAAGTTGCAGAGATTGGTGGATGAATTTGGTAGGGTGTGCAAAAGAAGAAAATTAAAGGTGAATACAGGAAAGAGTAAGGTTATGAGGATAACAAAAAGATTAGGTGATGAAAGATTGGATATCAGATTGGAGGGAGAGAGTATGGAGGAGGTGAATGTATTCAGATATTTGGGAGTGGACGTGTCAGCAGATGGGTCTATGAAAGATGAGGTGAATCATAGAATTGATGAGGGGAAAAGGAGTCTGTGGAGACAAAGAACTTTGTCCTTGGAGGCAAAGAGGGGAATGTATAAGAGAATAGTTTTACCAACGCTCTTATATGGGTGTGAAGCATGGGTGATGAATGTTGCAGCGAGGAGAAGGCTGGAGGCAGTGGAGATGTCATGTCTGAGGACAATGTGTGGTGTGAATATAATGCAGAGAATTCGTAGTTTGGAAGTTAGGAGGAGGTGCGGGATTACCAAAACTGTTGTCCAAAGGGCTGAGGAAGGGTTGTTGAGGTGGTTCGGACATGTAGAGATAATGGAACGAAACAGAATGACTTCAAGAGTGTATCAGTCTGTTGTGGAAGGAAGGCGGGGTAGGGGTCGGCCTAGGAAAGGTTGGAGGGAGGGGGTAAAGGAGGTTTTGTGTGCGAGGGGCTTGGACTTCCAGCAGGCATGCGTGAGCGTGTTTAATAGGAGTGAATGGAGACAAATGGTTTTTAATACTTGACGTGCTGTTGGAGTGTGAGCAAAGTAACATTTATGAAGGGGTTCAGGGAAACCGGCAGGCCGGACTTGAGTCCTGGAGATGGGAAGTACAGTGCCTGCACTCTGAAGGAGGGGTGTTAATGTTGCAGTTTAAAAACTGTAGTGTAAAGCACCCTTCTGGCAAGACAGTGATGGAGTGAATGATGGTGAAAGTTTTTCTTTTTCGGGCCACCCTGCCTTGGTGGGAATCGGCCAGTGTGATAATAAAATAAATATATATATATATATATATATATATATATATATATATATATATATATATATATATATATATATATATATATATATATATATATATATATATATATATATATATATATATATATATATATATGCAAGGAATTCGCAAGAGCAGGCGAAATATACACAAACACTGATCTCTGATTGAAGAAGACTCGAACCTACGAACCTTGGAACAAGGTACGCAGTGCTATACCAATCTACCCACACTGGACCAATACCTTGGAGTCCAGCTTGCGCTAGATTTTGATCCAAGGCAGCCAGCTTTCAGGGAGAAGGCTTAGAGCTTTTCATCTCGTCCCCTGCATGCATTAGCCTTGCTAGAGATATTAACAAAGCAAGGATTTCGCAAGAGCAGGCGAAATATACACAAACACTTATCTCTGGCTGAAGGAGACTCGAACCTACGATCCTTGGAACAAGGTTCGTAGGTTCGAGTCTCCTTCAGCCAGAGATCAGTGTTTATATATATATATATATATATATATATATATATATATATATATATATATATATATATATATATATATATATATATATATATATATATATTTAAGTATTAGAGTGATATGTAAAAAGTATATTGTTTCATAATTCTTAAGTTAGTCATAAGTTTGCCTAAGACATTCCAATATAGAAACTGTATTATGCCAAAACGAGATCATTTCCATTAATAGCTAATCTAATCGTGTTTTCTTAAATGTTTTGAACTACCTCAATTTTGTAAATCTAGTTAATCACTACAATTGCCCAACTTTAATACCAGTATTAGTCTGCCCGAAATGCCTAGGCCTACCAAGGCCTACTAGTGGCCTTCTTTGTAATAAGTATTTAATAATATGCAATATAATATAATATATAGACCCTACATTGTAATACTAACAGAAAAATAAAGAATTTTAAATTAAATTTTTAATAATCGTAGGTAGTAATAGTAGTGGTGATAGTAGTAGTAGTAGTACTTGGAGTAGTATTGTCTGAATGATGGATGGTATCATAGTGGATGGTACCACTGTGACTCCGCCTCCTCCTGCTTCACCTCACCTGACTACAGTATATAAGACACGTCTACGACCCTATGCTGTACATTCTACAAGATTGATGGACTGAACACATCGACTCCAGGCTGAGGAACTGATTATCTCAATCTCCTCCTCTCCTTACATCTTTCTACTTTGTATTTGACTGATGAAGCCACTATGTGGCGAAACGTTTCCTCAATAAAGTTTCCCATACGTTGCATAAGTGTCTCAATCCTCAAGAGAATTACTGCTAAACTTCAGGGTCGATGAAGCATAATACACAGATAATTAACACTGGTAAATATAACTGCACAATTGAACTAAATTGTTCTGAAGAACGTAAGTTCCTTGTAAAAACTTTCCATCAGTCGCCTGATAAAACTCCGCTTTATTTTCAATACGTTTATAAAACTCCAGCAAATTTCTGCATTGAGATTCGCAAAATTTAAATCTAAATGTTTTTTTTTTTTTATTATTTCAAAGTGTTGCACTATTCTCTTTGTTATTATGTTTGCTAGTGCCAGAGTGCCAGTGTGGCACCTCTCGTATTTTCCTGATGTTATTTTTTCTATTTTCTTTCTTGAAGTGACTTGAATATTGGAATCACATTTGTAGTGTTCGGTTGTTTAACAACTGTCGTGTGTGTGTGTGTGTGTGTGTGTGTGTGTGTGTGTGTGTGTGTGTGTGTGTGTGTGTGTATGTATGTGTGTGTGTGTGTGTGTGTGTGTATGTATGTGTGTGTGTGTGTGTGTGTGTGTGTGTGTGTGTATGTATGTGTGTGTGTGTGTGTGTGTGTGTGTGTGTGTGTGTATGTATGTGTGTGTGTGTGTGTGTGTGTGTGTGTGTATGTGTGTGTGTGTGTGTGTATGTGTGTGTGTGTGTGTGTGTGTGTGTGTGTGTGTGTGTCTGTGTCTGTGTGTGTGTGTGTGTGTGTGTGTGTGTGTGTGCGTGTGTGTGAACGTACTTACCTATTTCTACTCATCTAGTTGTCATTGCAGGGGTCGAGTCACAGCTCCTGGCCCCGCCTATTCACTATCGTTGCTGGGTCCTCTCTCTCCCTGCTCCACGAGCTTTATCATACCTCGTCTTAAAGCTATGTATGGTTGCTGCCTCCACTACGTCACTTGCCAGATTATTCCACTCCCTGACTACTCTGTGGCTGAAGAAATGCATCCTTACATCACTTTGACTCATCTTAGTCTTCAGCTTCTAATTGTGACCCCTTGTTTCTGTGTCCCATCTCTGAAATATCATGTCTCTGTTCACCCTGTCAATTGCTCTCAGAATTTGTATGTCGTTATCATGTCTCCCCTAACCTTCTTGTCTACTAGTGTCGTCAGGCCGATTTCCCTTAATCTTTCTTCGTAGGGCATTCCCCTTAGCTCTGGAACTAGTCTTGTTACAAACCTTTGCACTTTCTCTAATTTCTTGACGTGCTTGACCAGGTGTGAGTTCCAGATTCGTGCTGCATTTTGGAAGGCTATTATTAAGTTTGCCAGGCGCCCATATGCTGCAGCAGTTATCTGGTTGATGTGCGTCTCAGGAGATGTGTTCGGTATTATACTCACCCTATGATCCTTTTCCTAGAGTGAGGTTTGCAGTCTTTGGCCACCTAGCCTGTACTCTGTCTGCGATTGTCTTTGCCCTTCCCCGATCTTCATGACTTGGCACACACAACATCTTTGCTCCCTCTCTAAGGACCCACAGAGAGACGTCCAGCCCCACTGTCTTTGAGGTATCAGGTTCACTTAACAGCTGTTTCACCTCCTTGGTTGTGTGTATTTTATCCAGCACTTGTTGATACATTCCTTGTTGGTGTACCCCCTCCCTGTTCTGACATCCCGAAGTCCTTATTGTCTGCACTGTAAATATTGCCTTAGATCTCATTTTGGGCTCCTCACACATTTCTATGTCGTTCCTTCCTCAGCCTGATTACCTGGTCCTTGACTGTTGTCTTGCTCCTGATGTGGCTATGCAACGGCTTCAGGACAGATTTGACTTTCGATGCAATGTCGCTTTTGAACTGTCGCTGAGCCTGCACCTTATCTGCGCATACTCGTTTCTTGCTCTTCGACTAATCTTTATATTTTCCCAGGTCCTTTATCTTCTGTACTTTTTCCATTCTCTAGCGCACTTAATTTTTGCCTCCCTGCACCTTTAAGTAAACAAAGGGCTCTTTCTGTTCTTCCCAATATTTCTGTTGATCTTGGGAACAAACCTCTCCTCTGCCTCCTTGCATTTTGTTGGCATGTAGTTCGTTTATTGATTTTCCTACCAATTCTCTTTTCCACTGAACCACTGAACCTCTTTCAGAAAGTTCCTCATGTTTTTGTACTCCCACCTTTTGAAGTTTGGCTTTTTTATCCTTCTCCTGTTACCCTCCCCACTTGTAACCCTACTATGTATTCAAGGCTCAGATCCACATGATCACTAACTCCGAGGGGCCTTTCATATGTGATGTCCTTGATGTTCGAGCTACTCAACGTGAATACAAGGTCCAGACTTCCTGATTCATCCTCACCTCTCTCTGGTAGTGTCTTTAACATGTTGATACATGATATTTTCCGGTACCACATCCATCAACTTGGCTCTCCATTTTTCGAGACCCCCATGTGGCTCCACGTTTTCCCAATCAATCTCCTTGTGATTGAAATCACCCATAACTAGTAGCTTTGCTCTACCTGTGTGAGTTCTTCTGGCCACCTCAGCTAGTTTGTCCATTGCTATGTTGCTCTCTTCATATTCTTTTCTGGGTCTCCTGCAGTTCTGTGGCAGGTTGTACATCAATACAATGACTACATTATGTCCCCCAGACTGAATTGTACCTACCATGTAGCCCCTTTCACCCATTTCATCCATTCCATCCATTTCTTCAACTCCCCATCTGGTTTTGATGAGCAGTGCAACTCTTCCTACCTGTCTATTCCCTCTATCTTTTTTCAGGATCTAATATCCGGGTGGGAAGATTGTTATCATTCCTGTGAGTTTCGTTTCTGTGAGTGATGTAATGTCTGGGGATTTCTCATTGATTCTTTCGTGCTACTCCTCACATTTATTTGTTATTTCATCCACTTTTGCATACCAGACCTTCAACTTATTTTCTAAAACTGTGGTCTGGGGAGAAAGTCGGGGTTGGAGGAGTTGAGGACGTGGCGGGAAACAACGAGGGATAGTTGTGAGGTTGTGATGAGGGGTTGGGGGCAGTGGGTACAGTGTGTGAGTTTTGGGTTAGAATGTTTGGTTGGGTTGTGATTATTGTGGATGAGACCCTTATGTGGGTGGCTCTGAGGAAGGTTGCATTTGCTCTTCCTTCTGAGTCTGGGTTCTCCTGATCATCTCCATCTTTGCCTCTCTATAGCCTTGCGTCTTTGTACCCTCTCTTTCA
Organism: Cherax quadricarinatus; assembly: GCF_038502225.1. NCBI lineage: Eukaryota > Metazoa > Arthropoda > Malacostraca > Decapoda > Parastacidae > Cherax > Cherax quadricarinatus. The sequence goes on along the minus strand of NW_027195357.1, from coordinate 121,184 downwards.
GTTTCTGCCTTTCTTCTTGTGTTCTGTCTTGGTCGAGATACACACTCTAGTACGCCGATGTGTCCCTTAGTCGGGCTTTCTTCTGCAGGATCCTCTTTCGAGTCGATTCTGCATTGAAAATCACTTTGACCAGACGTTTTTTGCTCTTACAAACCCCCTTATTCTCAGAAAAATTGTCAGCTGAGTCATGTCATCTTCTCCTATGACTTCCATGATACTTTCAATTGCTTTTTTTCCCCCTGCCTTCTTGCTTCATAAGTTTCCCCTTCAGCTTCCTGGAGCCCATAAACAAAAACTGACCTCTCCCTTTCATCCTCACACTGCATTTCCCTTTTCGTACTCGAAGTCGATTTAGTTGCCTCCACTCTAGCGTTCCTTCAATCTCTTCCCTATCTGTTGTCTCTGTGCTCAGTGGACTGTCGTTTTCCCTTCTCAGCTTTTCCTGGGCACTGCTGTGGTCTGTCAGGGCCTCTGCATATATCTTAGTTCCTTTTTCAGTGCCCTCATTTGTTCCTGGTGTCCACCTCTTCTTTTCCCGGGCTCCTGGTGGTCTGATAGACCCTCCGCATATAGTATAATTCCTGTATTCCCTAAAGTCTCCTCGTTTGTGACTATTGTAGCTGATCCCGATGTCATGCCCATACTGCACTTTGGTTCCTTGGACGTGTACTTACCTTGTTGTGGGTGCAGAGGTCGATTCATAGCTTGTGTGTGTGTGTGTGTGTGTGTGTGTGTGTGTGTGTGTGTGTGTGTGTGTGTGTGTGTGTGTGTGTGTGTGTGTGTGTGTACTCAACGAACTGTGTTTGCGGGTGTCGAAACCTAGCTCCAGGCCCCAACTCCTGGACCATTTTCATTGCTGTAACTAATTTCTGGCTCTGACTTTTTTAACATTATCACATATTATTTTAATTAATGCTCTGTATTTTGTCGACCACTTCCTCATCCAAACCATTCCACTTTTCATACACCATAAGACTGAAAAGTACTTCCTTAAATGTCTACAGCTTATCTGGTCCTCTTAATTCAAGTAGTTTCTTTGTTAGTACCTACTGTTAGTGTCTACTGCCAAGTTCTCATAGTCTCCTCTTAGAGCGAGTTGTTGTGGCCCTAGTTCCCTGAGTACCCACCAGACGGCAGGTCCTCAAGTTAAACATTCCCGGCCATGCCCGTCTCTCTCTCCTGGATCTGCGGCCTTGCTGTTAACCACTTCCCTCCCGGACTGGCTTTGGCACACCTCACACTGCCAGCTCTAAACCCTCATTATTCCAATAAAGAAGCTAGTCAAGGGCAGTATGTCTCACATACCTGTACTCAACCTGACAGGTTACTAGACCAGCCCAGTTGACAGTTATACACCCGATCAGCCGAGCTGTGGTTCGCACATTGGATTGTGTGCGAGCAGCATTACCAGCTCTGTTGACTAGGCTGCGTAGCAGGGGCGTTGATCCCAGGAACGACCTCCAGGTAACCCTGGTAAATAAATTCGTTGCCCTCCTTTCAGCCAGGGTGGTTAGTTTTTCTTCATTTAATCTCTCCTCACAGTGCAACACTCTTAGTTCTGGTACTAGCTTGGTTGCAAACCTTTACACCTTTCTAAGCTTCTGGTACTAGCTTGGTTGCACACCTTTACACCTTTCTAAGCTTTTCAAACTTTTCAGGTGTGGATCTCATACTCAGTGACTGGTCTTACACATGCCATATATCAGCTTCTGATGGCTTGCGCAAGTTCCTAAATACTGTTTTGAGGTTTCTAATCTTGCATATAAGCAAATAACCCGCACATAAGAGACGTTTCGGTCTCACTTTCACCCTCAAGTAGTCACTAGCGTCACTAGTCAGCGGTCCGAGTAGGACCGAAACGTCGTCACAAGTTAGTCTCTAATGTACCGGTTATCTCGGTATTGTTTCAGTCGTATGCTGTTGACGGTGTCTGGTTCACGTGAATTTCCGGTGCGCTTCTTGGTATTACAATTACCCTGCGTCCATTTTCACTCTGACGTTCGTAGTTTCTCTCTGCCAATGAGTCCGATCTGCTGTAACATTCGCCAGGTCGCATGACCTTTTGTTTATTCAGATTGAATTCGTGAAGCTATTTGCTTGATTTCATGTGTAGTCATGCATATACTGATGTCCTTATTGCATTAACGTGAAAGTCGCATGACATGCTACCTGGAGTTTACCTGAAGACGGTTTCGAAGGGTCAACGCCCCCGCGGCTCACTCTGAGACCAGGTCTCATGGTGGATCAGGGTCTGATCAACCAGGCTGTTACCGCTGGGTGCTAGGAGTTGTATTCACCACCAGTTTTGTTTTTGCTCTCTGATGTTTGTAAAAATGGTTAAGAAAACCTACAAATTGAAAACTGAGACACTTGGGCAACCAGTCCAATACAGCTAAGAACGGTGGAACAGTAGGAGGAGTCTGAGGTAATTAGTCCCTCTGCTTGGAGTCGATATGTTCAATCCGTTAGTCTTGAGAAAAGGGTGTCAGAAGTGATGTATATAACGGCAAGGTGTCAACGCTAATGATATAGCATCTATACGTCACGAGACGTGTGCTAATACGTCAGGAGATGTGTGCTAATACGTCAGGAGACGTGTGCTAATAGCAGTGCCAGGAGTCGGGTTATAAAGGAGTGATGTCAGGAGTCTTTAAAGGTGCAATTAAATGTCAGAAAAAAATGTCAGGAGTGATGTCGGAGAAGAGTGGTATTATTTGACTTTGATGTCAGTATCTGTGTTACAGGGCATGAATCCCAGGATGTCAGGACTGGTGTTAGCATAGATGGGTGTCAGGAGAGGTGAAACAATGCCAGGGGGGATTAGAGTGTCAGCATGACAAGGTTTCAGTAGTAGCGTAATAGCAGGGTGTCAGGATATCAGGATGATAGAATGGAAGAGTGTCAGGCAGAATGGGTCTCGGGATGACAGGGTGTATGAGACATGTTCAAAAATCTAAATCTAAATCTAAATCTAAATCTAATATCTAAATACTGACGCCAGTGTTTTGTTCACCCAGTGTTGTAACTGGTGTTACATTCGCCCAGTGTTGTAACTGGTGCTACATTCGCCCAGTGTTGTAACTGGTGTTACATTCGCCCAGTGTTGTAACTGGTGTTACATTCGCCCAGTGTTGTAACTGGTGTTACATTCGCCCAGTGTTGTAACTGGTGTTACATTCGTCCAGTGTTGTAACTGGTGTTACATTCGCCCAGTGTTGTAACTGGTGTTACATTCTTCCAGTGTTGTAACTGGTGTTACATTCGCCCAGTGTTGTAACTGGTGTTACATTCGCCCAGTGTTGTAACTGGTGTTACATTCGCCCAGTGTTGTAACTGGTGTTACATTCTTCCAGTGTTGTAACTGGTGTTACATTCGTCCAGTGTTGCAACTGGTGTTACATTCGTCCAGTGTTGTAACTGGTGTTACATTCGCCCAGTGTTGTAACTGGTGTTACATTCGTCCAGTGTTGTAACTGGTGTTACATTCGCCCAGTGTTGTAACTGGTGTTACATTCGCCCAGTGTTGTAAATGGTGTTACATTCGTCCAGTGTTGTAACTGGTGTTACATTCGTCCAGTGTTGTAACTGGTGTTACATTCGCCCAGTGTTGTAACTGGTGTTACATTCGCCCAGTGTTGTAACTGGTGTTACATTCGCCCAGTGTTGTAACTGGTGTTACATTCTTCCAGTGTTGTAACTGGTGTTACATTCGCCCAGTGTTGTAACTGGTGTTACATTCGCCCAGTGTTGTAACTGGTGTTACATTCGCCCAGTGTTGTAACTGGTGTTACATTCGCCCAGTGTTGTAACTGGTGTTACATTCGTCCAGTGTTGCAACTGGTGTTACATTCGTCCAGTGTTGTAACTGGTGTTACATTCGCCCAGTGTTGTAACTGGTGTTACATTCGTCCAGTGTTGTAACTGGTGTTACATTCGCCCAGTGTTGTAACTGGTGTTACATTCTTCCAGTGTTGTAACTGGTGTTACATTCGCCCAGTGTTGTAACTGGTGTTACATTCGCCCAGTGTTGTAACTGGTGTTACATTCGCCCAGTGTTGTAACTGGTGTTACATTCTTCCAGTGTTGTAACTGGTGTTACATTCGCCCAGTGTTGTAACTGGTGTTACATTCGCCCAGTGTTGTAACTGGTGTTACATTCGCCCAGTGTTGTAACTGGTGTTACATTCGTCCAGTGTTGCAACTGGTGTTACATTCGTCCAGTGTTGTAACTGGTGTTACATTCGCCCAGTGTTGTAACTGGTGTTACATTCGCCCAGTGTTGTAACTGGTGTTACATTCGTCCAGTGTTGTAACTGGTGTTACATTCGCCCAGTGTTGTAACTGGTGTTACATTCGCCCAGTGTTGTAACTGGTGTTACATTCGCCCAGTGTTGTAACTGGTGTTACATTCGCCCAGTGTTGTAACTGGTGTTACATTCGTCCAGTGTTGCAACTGGTGTTACATTCGTCCAGTGTTGTAACTGGTGTTACATTCGCCCAGTGTTGTAACTGGTGTTACATTCGCCCAGTGTTGTAACTGGTGTTACATTCGTCCAGTGTTGTAACTGGTGTTACATTCGCCCAGTGTTGTAACTGGTGTTACATTCGCCCAGTGTTGTAACTGGTGTTACATTCGTCCAGTGTTGTAACTGGTGTTACATTCGTCCAGTGTTGTAACTGGTGTTACATTCGCCCAGTGTTGTAACTGGTGTTACATTCGCCCAGTGTTGTAACTGGTGTTACACTCGCCCAGTGTTGTAACTGGTGTTACATTCGTCCAGTGTTGTAACTGGTGTTACATTCGCCCAGTGTTGTAAGTGGTGTTACATTCGCCCAGTGTTGTAACTGGTGTTACATTCGTCCAGTGTTGTAAGTGGTGTTACATTCGCCCAGTGTTGTAAGTGGTGTTACATTCGCCCAGTGTTGTAACTGGTGTTACATTCGCCCAGTGTTGTAACTGGTGTTACATTCGCCCAGTGTTGTAACTGGTGTTACATTCGCCGAGTGTTGTAAATGGTGCTACATTCGCCCAGTGTTGTAACTGGTGTTACATTCGCCCAGTGTTGTAACTGGTGTTACATTCGCCCAGTGTTGTAACTGGTGTTACATTCGCCCAGTGTTGTAACTGGTGTTACATTCGCCCAGTGTTGTAACTGGTGTTACATTCGCCCAGTGTTGTAACTGGTGTTACATTCGCCCAGTGTTTTAACTGGTGTTACATTCGCCCAGTGTTGTAACTGGTGTTACATTCGCATAGTGTTGTAACTGGTGTTACATTCGCCCAGTGTTGTAACCGGTGTTACATTCGCCCAGTGTTGTAACTGGTGTTACATTCGCCCAGTGTTGTAACTGGTGTTACATTCGCCCAGTGTTGTAACTGGTGTTACATTCGCCCAGTGTTGTAACTGGTGTTACATTCGCCCAGTGTTGTAACTGGTGTTACATTCGCCCAGTGTTGTAACTGGTGTTACATTCGCCCAGTGTTGTAACTGGTGTTACATTCGCCCAGTGTTGTAACTGGTGTTACATTCGCCCAGTGTTGTAACTGGTGTTACATTCGCCCAGTGTTGTAACTGGTGTTACATTCGCCCAGTGTTGTAACTGGTGTTACATTCGCCCAGTGTTGTAACTGGTGTTACATTCGCCCAGTGTTGTAACTGGTGTTACATTCGCCCAGTGTTGTAACTGGTGTTACATTCGCCCAGTATTGTAACTGGTGTTACATTCTCCCAGTGTTATAACTGGTGTTACATTCGCCCAGTGTTGCAACTGGTGTTACATTCGCCCAGTGTTGTAACTGGTGTTACATTCGCCCAGTGTTGTAACTGGTGTTACATTCTCCCAGTGTTGTAACTGGTGTTACATTCGCCCAGTGTTGCAACTGGTGTTACATTCGCCCAGTGTTGTAACTGGTGTTACATTCGCCCAGTGTTGTAACTGGTGTTACATTCGCCCAGTGTTGTAACTGGTGTTACATTCGCCCAGTGTTGTAACTGGTGTTACATTCGCCCAGTGTTGTAACTGGTGTTACATTCGCCCAGTGTTGTAACTGGTGTTACATTCGCCCAGTGTTGTAACTGGTGTTACATTCGCCCAGTGTTGTAACTGGTGTTACATTCGCCCAGTGTTGTAACTGGTGTTACATTCGCCCAGTGTTGTAACTGGTGTTGCATTCGCCAAGTGTTGTAACTGGTGTTACATTCGCCCAGTGTTGTAACTGGTGTTACATTCGCACAGTGTTGTAACTGGTGTTACATTCGCCCAGTGTTGTAACTGGTGTTACATTCGCCCAGTGTAGTAACTGGTGTTGCATTCGCCCAGTGTTATAACTGGTGTTACATTCGCCCAGTGTTGCAACTGGTGTTACATTCGCCCAGTGTTGTAACTGGTGTTACATTCGCCCAGTGTTGTAACTGGTGTTACATTCGCCCAGTGTTGTAACTGGTGTTACATTCGGCTAGTGTTGTAACTGGTGTTACATTCGCCCAGTGTTGTAACTGGTGTTACATTCGCCCAGTGTTGTAACTGGTGTTACATTTGCCCAGTGTTGTAACTGGTGTTACATTCGCCCAGTGTTGTAACTGGTGTTACATTCGCCCAGTGTTGTAACTGGTGTTACATTCGCCCAGTGTTGTAACTGGTGTTACATTCGCCCAGTGTTGTAACTGGTGTTACATTCTTCCAGTGTTGTAACTGGTGTTACATTCGCCCAGTGTAGTAACTGGTGTTGCATTCGCCCAGTGTTATAACTGGTGTTACTTTCGCCCAGTGTTGTAACTGGTGTTATATTAATCAATTGTTATAACTGGTGTTACATTCTTCCAGTGTTGTAACTGGTGTTACATTCGCCCAGTGTTGCAACTGGTGTTAAATTCGCCCAGTGTTGTAACTGGTGTTACATTCTCCCAGTGTTGTAACTGGTGTTGCATTCGCCCAGTGTTATAACTGGTGTTACTTTCGCCCAGTGTTGTAACTGGTGTTACATTAATCCAGTGTTGTAGCTGGTGTTACATTAATCCAGTGTTGTAACTGGTGTTATATTAACCCAGTGTTGTAGCTGGTGTTACATTAATCCAGTGTTGTAACTGGTGTTATATTAACCCAGTGTTGTAGCTGGTGTTACATTAATCCAGTGTTGTAACTGGTGTTATATTAATCCAGTGTTGTAACTGGTGTTACATCCACTCACTGTTGTAACTGGTTTTTGTAAGAGAGGTCGCTGTAAGAGATTATTGTAAGAGAGGTTATTGTGAGAGAGGTTACTGTAAGTGAGGTTACTATAAGAGAGGTTACAGTAAGAGAGGTTACTGTAAGAGAGGTTACTGTAAGAGAGGTTACTGTAAGAGAGGTTACTATAAGAGAGGTTACTGTAAGAGAGGTTACAGTAAGAGAGGTTACTGTAAGAGAGGTTACAGTAAGAGAGGTTACTGTAAGAGAGGTTACAGTTAGAGAGGTTACAGTAAAAGAGGTTATAGTAAGTGAGGTTACAGTAAGAGAGGTTACAGTAAGAGAGGTTACAGTAAGAGAGGTTACAGTAAGAGAGGTTACAGTAAGAGAGGTTACAGTAAGAGAGGTTACAGTAAGAGAGGTTACAGTAAAAGAGGTTATAGTAAGAGAGGTTACAGTAAGAGAGGTTACAGTAAAAGAGGTTACAGTAAGAGAGGTTACAGTAAGAGAGGTTACAGTAAAAGAGGTTATAGTATGAGAGGTTATAGTAAGAGAGGTTACTGTAAGAGAGGTTACTGTAAGAGAGGTTACTGTAAGAGAGGTTACTGTAAGAGAGGTTACTGTAAGAGAGGTTACTGTAAGAGAGGTTACTGTAAGAGAGGTTACTGTAAGAGAGGTTACTGCAAGAGAGGTTACTGTAAGAGAGGTTACTGTAAGAGAGGTTACTGTAAGAGAGGTTACTGTAAGAGAGGTTACTGCAAGAGAGGTTACTGTAAGAGAGGTTACTGTAAGAGAGGTTACTGTAAGAGAGGTTACTGTAAGAGAGGTTACTGTAAGAGAGGTTACTGTAAGAGAGGTTACTGTAAGAGAGGTTACTGTAAGAGAGGTTACTGTAAGAGAGGTTACTGTAAGAGAGGTTACTGTAAGAGAGGTTACTGTAAGAGAGGTTATAGTAAGAGAGGTTACTGTATGAGAGGTTACTGTAAGAGAGGTTACTGTAAGAGAGGTTACTGTAAGAGAGGTTACTGTAAGAGAGGTTACTGTAAGAGAGGTTATAGTAAGAGAGGTTACTGTAAGAGAGGTTACTGTAAGAGAGGTTACTGTAAGAGAGGTTACTGTAAGAGAGGTTACTGTAAGAGAGGTTACTGTAAGAGAGGTTATAGTAAGAGAGGTTACTGTAAGAGAGGTTACTGTAAGAGAGGTTACTGTAAGAGAGGTTACTGTAAGAGAGGTTACTGTAAGAGAGGTTACTGTAAGAGAGGTTACTGTAAGAGAGGTTACTGTAAGAGAGGTTACTGTAAGAGAGGTTACTGTAAGAGAGGTTACTGTAAGAGAGGTTACTGCAAGAGAGGTTACTGTAAGAGAGGTTACTGTAAGAGAGGTTACTGTAAGAGAGGTTACTGTAAGAGAGGTTACTGTAAGAGAGGTTACTGTAAGAGAGGTTACTGTAAGAGAGGTTACTGTAAGAGAGGTTACTGTAAGAGAGGTTACTGTAAGAGAGGTTACTGCAAGAGAGGTTACTGTAAGAGAGGTTACTGTAAGAGAGGTTACTGCAAGAGAGGTTACTCTAAGAGAGGTTACTGTAAGAGAGGTTACTGTAAGAGAGGTTACTGTAAGAGAGGTTACTGTAAGAGAGGTTACTGTAAGAGAGGTTACTGTAAGAGAGGTTACTGTAAGAGAGGTTACTGTAAGAGAGGTTACTGTAAGAGAGGTTACTGTAAGAGACTGTAAGAGAGGTTACTGTAAGAGAGGTTACTGTAAGAGAGGTTACTGTAAGAGAGGTTACTGTAAGAGAGGTTACTGTAAGAGAGGTTACTGTAAGAGAGGTTACTGTAAGAGAGGTTACTGTAAGAGAGGTTACTGTAAGAGAGGTTACTGTAAGAGAGGTTACTGTATGAGAGGTTACTGTAAGAGAGGTTACTGTAAGAGAGGTTACTGTAAGAGAGGTTACTGTAAGAGAGGTTACTGTAAGAGAGGTTACTGTAAGAGAGGTTACTGTAAGAGAGGTTACTGTAAGAGAGGTTACTGTAAGAGAGGTTATAGTAAGTAAGAGAGGTTACTGTAAGAGAGGTTACTGTAAGAGAGGTTACTGTAAGAGAGGTTACTGTAAGAGAGGTTACTGTAAGAGAGGTTACTGTAAGAGAGGTTACTGTAAGAGAGGTTACTGTAAGAGAGGTTATAGTAAGAGAGGTTACTGTAAGAGAGGTTACTGTAAGAGAGGTTACTGTAAGAGAGGTTACTGTAAGAGAGGTTACTGTAAGAGAGGTTACTGTAAGAGAGGTTATAGTAAGAGAGGTTACTGTAAGAGAGGTTACTGTAAGAGAGGTTATAGTAAGAGAGGTTACTGTAAGAGAGGTTACTGTAAGAGAGGTTATAGTAAGAGAGGTTACTGTAAGAGAGGTTACTGTAAGAGAGGTTATAGTAAGAGAGGTTACTGTAAGAGAGGTTACTGTAAGAGAGGTTACTGTAAGAGAGGTTATAGTAAGAGAGGTTACTGTAAGAGAGGTTACTGTAAGAGAGGTTACTGTAAGAGAGGTTATAGTAAGAGAGGTTACTGTATGAGAGGTTACTGTAAGAGAGGTTACTGTAAGAGAGGTTACTGTAAGAGAGGTTACTGTATGAGAGGTTACTGTAAGAGAGGTTACTGTAAGAGAGGTTACTGTAAGAGAGGTTATAGTAAGAGAGGTTACTGTATGAGAGGTTACTGTAAGAGAGGTTACTGCAAGAGAGGTTACTGTAAGAGAGGTTACTGTAAGAGAGGTTATAGTAAGAGAGGTTACTGTATGAGAGGTTACTGTAAGAGAGGTTACTGTAAGAGAGGTTACTGTAAGAGAGGTTACTGTAAGAGAGGTTACTGTAAGAGAGGTTACTGTATGAGAGGTTACTGTAAGAGAGGTTACTGTAAGAGAGGTTACTGTAAGAGAGGTTATAGTAAGACAGGTTACTTTATGAGAGGTTACTGTAAGAGAGGTTACTGTAAGAGAGATTGGATTGTAACAAAGGGAAATGTAATGAGAAAAGTACTGTTGATTTGTGTTTCAACTCATCTCTACTACACCTAAACGATTAAGAAAACCATTAGGGTTTAGCGCATGTACAAAAAAAATATTCCACGTAGAATTTTGACTGGTATTAATTTGGAGTTGGTAGGCAACAGGAGAGGCGGCTCCTTGAGATCACTGGTACAAATTATGACTGGCAGGATGAGAGGCCTAGCAGGCGTTGTTATTGTGTCAGGGGAGGTGTTGTACTGGTGTCGTAAGTGGTGCTATGATGGGTGTCGTGAGTGGTGCTATGATGGGTGTCGTAAGTGGTGCTATGATGGGTGTCGTAAGTGGTGCTGTGATGGGTGTCGTGAGTGGTGCTATGATGGGTGTCGTAAGTGGTGCTATGATGGGTGTCGTAAGTGGTGCTATGATGGGTGTCGTAAGTGGTGCTGTGATGGGTGTCGTGAGTGGTGCTATGATGGGTGTCGTAAGTGGTGCTATAATGGGAAGGTGTCGTGAGTGGTGCTATGATGGGTGTCGTGAGTGGTGCTATGATGGGTGTCGTGAGTGGTGCTATGATGGGTGTCGTGAGTGGTGCTATGATGGGTGTCGTGAGTGGTGCTATGATGGGAAGGTGTCGTGAGTGGTGCTATGATGGGAAGGTGTCGTGAGTGGTGTTATGATGGGAAGGTGTCGTGAGTGGTGCTATGATGGGAAGATGTCGTGAGTGGTTCTATGATGGGAAGGTGTAGTGAGTGGTGCTATGATGGGAAGATGTCGTGAGTGGTGCTATGATGGGAAGGTGTCGTGAGTGGTGCTATGATGGGAAGGTGTCGTGAGTGGTGCTATGATGGGAAGATGTCGTGAGTGGTGCTATGATGGGAAGGTGTAGTGAGTGGTGCTATGATGGGAAGGTGTCGTGAGAGGTGTTATCATGGGAAGGTGTCGTGAGTGGTGCTATGATGGGAAGGTGTAGTGAGTGGTGCTATGATGGGAAGGTGTCGTGAGTGGTGCTATGATGGGAAGGTGTCGTGAGTGGTGCTATGATGGGTGTCGTGAGTGGTGCTATGATGGGAAGGTGTCGTGAGTGGTGCTATGATGGGAAGGTGTCGTGAGTGGTGCTATGATGGGAAGGTGTCGTGAGTGGTGCTATGATGGGAAGGTGTCGTGAGTGGTGCTATGATGGGAAGGTGTAGTGAGTGGTGCTATGATGGGAAGGTGTCGTGAGTGGTGCTATGATGGGAAGGTGTCGTGAGTGGTGTTATCATGGGAAGGTGTCGTGAGTGGTGCTATGATGGGAAGGTGTAGTGAGTGGTGCTATGAGGGGAAGGTGTCGTGAGTGGTGCTATGATGGGAAGATGTCGTGAGTGGTGCTATGATGGGAACGTGTAGTGAGTGGTGCTATGATGGGAAGATGTCGTGAGTGGTGCTATGATGGAAAGGTGTCGTGAGTGGTGTTATCATGGGAAGGTGTCGTGAGTGGTGCTATGATGGGAAGGTGTAGTGAGTGGTGCTATGATGGGAAGGTGTCGTGAGTGGTGCTATGATGGGTGTAGTGAGTGGTGCTATGATGGGTGTAGTGAGTGGTGCTATGATGGGAAGATGTCATGAGTGGTGCTATGATGGGAAGGTGTCGTGAGTGGTGCTGTGATCGGAAGATGTCGTGAGTGGTGCTATGATGGGAAGGTGTCGTGAGTGGTGTTATGATGGGAAGGTGTCGTGAGTGGTGCTATGATGGGAAGGTGTAGTGAGTGGTGCTATGATGGGAAGGTGTAGTGAGTGGTGCTATGATGGGAAGGTGTCGTGAGTGGTGCTATGATGGGAAGGTGTCGTGAGTGGTGTTATGATGGGAAGGTGTCGTGAGTGGTGCTATGATGGGAAGGTGTAGTGAGTGGTGTTATGATGGGAAGGTGTAGTGAGTGGTGCTATGATGGGAAGGTGTCGTGAGTGGTGCTATGATGGGAAGGTGTAGTGAGTGGTGCTATGATGGGAAGGTGTCGTGAGTGGTGCTATGATGGGAAGGTGTCGTGAGTGGTGCTATGATGGGAAGGTGTCGTGAGTGGTGCTATGATGGGAAGGTGTAGTGAGTGGTGCTATGATGGGAAGGTGTCGTGAGTGGTGCTATGATGGGAAGGTGTCGTGAGTGGTGCTATGATGGGAAGGTGTAGTGAGTGGTGCTATGATGGGAAGGTGTAGTGAGTGGTGCTATGATGGGAAGGTGTCGTGAGTGGTGCTATGATGGGAAGGTGTCGTGAGTGGTGTTATAAAGGGAAGGTGTCGTGAGTGGTGCTATGATGGGAAGGTGTATTGAGTGGTGCTATGATGGGAAGGTGTCGTGAGTGGTGCTATGATGGGAAGGTGTCGTGAGTGGTGCTATGATGGGAAGGTGTCGTGAGTGTTGTTATGATGGGTGTCAAGAGTGGTGTTATGATGGGTGTCAAGAGTGGTGTTATGATGGGTGTCAAGAGTGGTGTTATAATAGGAAGGTATCAAGAGTTGTGCATTGATAGGAATGTGTTGAGAGTGGTGTTATGAAGGTGTCAAGAGTGGTGTTAATATTAGTGTCAAGAGTGGTGTTAGGATTAGTGTCAAGAGTGGTGTTAGGATTAGTGTCAAGAGTGGTGTTAGGATTAGTGTCAAGAGTGGTGATATAATGCCACTATCAGTATGGCACTATATATAGTGCCATACTGATACTGGCATTATATCACCACTCTTGACACTAATCCTAACACCACTCTTGACACTAATCCTAACACCACTCTTGACACTAATCCTAACACCACTCTTGACACTAATCCTAACACCACTCTTGACACTAATCCTAACACCACTCTTGACACTAATCCTAACACCACTCTTGACACTAATCCTAACACCACTCTTGACACTAATCCTAACACCGAGTCAACACGAGAGGGTTGCAGATGTTTTGTAATTACAGTGTGTCAGGATGACAGTATGTCAGGATGACAGTATGTCAGGATGACAGTATGTCAGGATGACAGTGTGCCAGGATGACAGTATGTCAGGATGACAGTATGTCAGGATTACAGTGTGTCAGGATGACAGTATGTCAGGAGGACAGTATGTCAGGATGACAGTATGTCAGGATGACAGTATGTCAGGATGACAGTGTGCCAGGATGACAGTATGTCAGGATGACAGTATGTCAGGATGACAGTGTGCCAGGATGACAGTGTGGCAGGGTTACTGGTCGTCGGAATGACACTGCGTCAGGATGGCAGTGTATCAGAATAACAGTGTGTCAAGACAGGAGGGTGTCACGAGCAGTACTGTACACTGTCAGGAGTTGTTCAATTTCTTCCGGTTGTCAAGCGTGGTTTTCCAGTGACAAGATGTCAGGAGAGGGAATATGATAGCATGGTGTCAGGGGTGTCAGGAGGGATAAAACAGTAAATTATCAGCAAGAAGTCAAGAAACAGTGTAATAAACCGAAGCTATAAGAAGGGGTTTAATTAAAACAGTTTCTAGAATATAATAACACAAGTGTGTATTGCTGAGTGCTAGGAGCTGGAGGGTGCTAGGAGCTGGAGGGTGCTAGGAGCTGGAGGGTGCTAGGAGCTGGAGGGTGCTAGGAGCTGGAGGGTGCTAGGAGCTGGAGGGTGCTAGAAGCAGTAAAATGATAGCAAGATGTCAGAATCGGCAGAGTGTCAAAAGAGCTAAGTGTCAGGAAGTGCATGATAGTGGATGGGTAACGGGTATCGTGATACCAGGAAGTCAGCACTGATGAAATGGTATTGAGCACCTTGGTGTTAGGACTCGTGTTTTATTGATTGTCATAAATGGTGTTATATTTCAAATATAACAGTTATAGCTAATATAAGTATAACAAATATGTTACAATTGCAGGGAGTCACAATGATACTGTGTCAGGATGTTAAGGATGTCACGGTGTCATGGTGTCAAAATGTCAGGGTGTCAGGGGGGTGGCATTATAATGGCATGGTGGAAGAGGTGTTATATTTGTAGAATGCCAGAAGCAGTGTTTCAAAATCAGTGTACCAGAAAAAAGTGTCAAAATGACAGGATGTCAAAACTGCATGATGTCAGGAAAGCTGGTCGTTAATAGTAGTGTTTCCATAATAGAAGGTTATAAATGCTGGGAATCACGAGGTGCTGGTCATGTTTAAACAGCTGGGTGTTCCAAGATAGTTTTAGAATATTATACTTGAGTGTCAAAGATAGTGTTATGATAACTGGGTGTCAAAAATGGTGCTATGATAGCTGGGTGTCAAAGGTAGCCTTGTAATGGCTGGGTATCAGGTGTGGCGTTTACAAGATCACTTTTCTAATGGAAACAAGACAGGAAGACTTGATGTCCATCTTTACAGGATGTCCCTCCTGTCCTCCTACCTCCTTAGTTGCTAAAACTCTTGTTCATTTTCTTATTTATTCCCCCACTGCTCACCTTCGTTGTTTTCAGGACTACAATGGACGAATGAGGCAACACTTGTAATATAGCAAACCTTGATATGGACTCTCTCTACTAATTCTCCACTAATGTCAGGGTTTCTATTTGCCAGGCTGTCAGAAATAGTTGTATAATGACAGAGGGTGTCACTATGCCTAGGTAACAGTTGTTGTTTTGTAGTGACAGGGTCTCAGCAAGGGTGTCAGGTATAATGTTTGAGGGGACCGGTGTCAGATCTATAGTTACAATGTAGTGTCTGGACAGGAAAGTGTCGTAATGGTAAGAATTCAGATATAGAGCCAGGCTGGCAGTGTCAGAGGTATCATCTTATTACAGGGTGTCAAGAGTAGCTTAATAAAAATCTGTATGATCAAGGTTTCAGGTGCTCTAATTTCAAGGTGTCGGAAGTAATTTTTTGATGACAGAGTGACAGGATGATAAGATGACAGGACGACAGTGTGTCAGGATAAAATGGCGTCAGAATAAAAAGGTGTATCAGACTAACACTGTGTCAGGAGTTATATTTCCGTATCTGGGTAAGGAGATAAGAGGATAACAAGGCTTCTTGTGAGATATTATAATGACAGGGTGTTAGATGAGGTTTTTATAATGACACGGTGTCAGGATATTATAATAACATAGTGTCAGGATATCTGGGTGTCAGCAGTTTGTTTGTAGGGCTAAGGGAGTCCGCAGTAATCTAAATATGGCGAGGTGTCAAGGGTGGTGTTATTATGGATAAGTGTGAGTATAGAAGGGTGTCAGTATGATAGGTATTAGGATGAGAGAATCTGCGTAATGTCCTAATGTTAGTGTATAGGAAATGGGTTTGAAATAGCTGAGTATCAGGATGTAAAGTTTTCAGAGCTGCTGGTGGGTCAGGAATGTTAGAAGGACAGGACGCGAAGTGAACCCGACAGGTAGAGGGGAAGTGAGTCAGGTCGGGTGTATGCACCACAGGATAGGTAATGTTAGATTTAGTCTTGTTCAAGAGGTCAGACGCGGGTAATTTGTGATCTTTATGTTTCGGAGTCGTTTTAAAGACGGTGTCGTAATAAACACATGACATGACATCAAGACATGACTGCCTCTTTCTATTGCTTTCCTGGTACCAGAATTATTATTTTTATTTTATGAGGATACGCTAAACCCGTAGAAATTACATAGCCCCTGTGAGGATGGGGGGATATAGAAGGAATTCACGTTTAATTCAGGGAACTGGAGCGCATATCCAGTTCCCTGGTGGTAATTGAGAGGAGAAAATGTTTTCTATGTATTTTTTACTCTCCAAACACTGGTGTAAGATCCCGAGAGTGTGTGAGGGAAAAAAATACCTCACTCCCCTTCCTCTCTATTACGAGGTCGTGAGGGGACAAGTAGTGGAAGCAGGAGTTTCAAGAACCGACAAAGTCTAGTGGAACCCTATATACAGTTTATGTTAAATGTTACATAGTATTCAACTTCTGTCACCCATATATATACTTGCCTTCCGACCAGCGAACCTGTGCTAAGGGTTTAACGATTAAGGGCACTGTTCTTATACCAGTACGTTGGTTCAACCAGCCAATCACAAGCAACTCACCCAAGCTGTGATGCGATGTGGTATACTTGTGTAACAGCTTTGGCAGACTTACCTTCTCTGCTGGTCGCTACGGTTCTTACATGTCTTGTGTCTTGTGTCGTTTTTGCCTCATTGTACATAGGCCTATACATATATATATATATATATATATATATATATATATATATATATATATATATATATATATATATATATATATATATGTGCAAAAAATAGAGATTCCAAGCGCTTTCGTGACTACTCACATTATCAAGTTCCTTGATAATGTGAGTAGTCACGAAAGTGCTTGGAATTTCTCTATTCTTTCAGAGTGGTTGTTTTGCATATTCTGAAATCACCTGTTTACTGTGATCTTATTGCATATATATATATATATATATATATATATATATATATATATATATATATATATATATATATATATATATATGTCGTGCCGAATAGGCAGAACTTGCTATCTTGGCCTGAATAGCAACACTCATCTTGCCATATAGGACAAGCCAAAATTTGTGTATGCAATAATTTCGCCAAAATCATTCTGAACCTAACGAAAAAAATATATTTCACTGTGTTTGTTTAGTAATAAATTATTGTAAACAAATCTAAAATATATTTAGTTGGGTTAGGCTAAAATAATTTTTTCTTCTTATAATAAGGTTAGGTAAGTTTTCTAAGATTCTTTTGATGCAAAATTATAAATTTTTACATTAACATTAATGAAAAAAAATATATCTTTAAACGTTTAAGATAAAATTTTAGAAAGGACTATTTTAAAAGAGTTCTTGCTAATTGACCAGTTTTACCTATTCGGCACGACATATATATATATAGTTAGTATTTATATATATATATATATATATATATATATATATATATATATATATATATATATATATATATATATATATATATATATATAATGTTGCGTCTAATAGGTAAAACTTGCGATTTTGGCTTAAATAACAACTCTCTTGTTGCCGAATAAGACAACTAAAATTCGTGTATGCAGTAATTTCGCAAAAATAATTTACGAACCTAACGATAAAAATATATTTCATTGTGTTTGTTTTTTTAATAAATTATTGTCAAGATTCCCATGCAGCGCTCTAGTCCACTCACCACACAAACGCCACATAGACTGTGCAGCCTGGTTCACAAGTCATGTTTCTTTCCCAGCCCGGGCACATTAGTCAGCCTCAAGCATGGATTCAAGATATTTCAATCTCTTCCTGTATGTTCTGACCTCTCAAGCTATTTTGAATGTCAATGCATCACGCAGAAACAAGCGGGCATATACACAGAAAGATATGCCCGCTTGTTTCTGCGTGGTGCATTGATATATATATATATATATATATATATATATATATATATATATATATATATATATATATATATATATATATATATATTATTTTTTATTATCACACTGGCCGATTCCCACCAAGGCAGGGTGGCCCGAAAAAGAAAAACTTTCACCATCATTCACTCCATCACTGTCTTGCCAGAAGGGTGCTTTACACTACAGTTTTTAAACTGCAACATTAACACCCCTCCTTCAGAGTGCAGGCACTGTACTTCCCATCTCCAGGACTCAAGTCCGGCCTGCCGGTTTCCCTGAACCCCTTCATAAATGTTACTTTGCTCACACTCCAACAGCACGTCAAGTATTAAAAACCATTTGTCTCCATTCACTCCTATCAAACACGCTCATGCATGCCTGCTGGAAGTCCAAGCCCCTCGCACACCCAGCCTCCTTTCCCCCCTCCCTCCAACCTTTCCTAGGCCGACCCCTACCCCGCCTTCCTTCCACTACAGACTGATACACTCTTGAAGTCATTCTGTTTCGCTCCATTCTCTCTACATGTCCGAACCACCTCAACAACCCTTCCTCAGCCCTCTGGACAACAGTTTTGGTAATCCCGCACCTCCTCCTAACTTCCAAACTACGAATTCTCTGCATTATATTCACACCACACATTGCCCTCAGACATGACATCTCCACTGCCTCCAGCCTTCTCCTCGCTGCAACATTCATCACCCATGCTTCACACCCATATAAGAGTGTTGGTAAAACTATACTCTCATACATTCCCCTCTTTGCCTCCAAGGACAAAGTTCTTTGTCTCCACAGACTCCTAAGTGCACCACTCACTCTTTTTCCCTCATCAATTCTATGATTCACCTCATCTTTCATAGACCCATCCGCTGACACGTCCACTCCCAAATATCTGAATACGTTCACCTCCTCCATACTCTCTCCCTCCAATCTGATATTCAATCTTTCATCACCTAATCTTTTTGTTATCCTCATAACCTTACTCTTTCCTGTATTCACTTTTAATTTTCTTCTTTTGCACACCCTACCAAATTCATCCACCAATCTCTGCAGCTTCTCTTCAGAATCTCCCAAGAGCACAGTGTCATCAGCAAAGAGCAGCTGTGACAACTCCCACTTTGTGTGTGATTCTTTATCTTTTAACTCCACGCCTCTTGCCAAGACCCTCGCATTTACTTCTCTTACAACCCCATCTATAAATATATTAAACAACCACGGTGACATCACACATCCTTGTCTAAGGCCTACTTTTACTGGGAAAAAATTTCCCTCTTTCCTACATACTCTAACTTGAGCCTCACTATCCTCGTAAAAACTCTTCACTGCTTTCAGTAACCTACCTCCTACACCATACACTTGCAACATCTGCCACATTGCCCCCCTATCCACCCTGTCATACGCCTTTTCCAAATCCATAAATGCCACAAAGACCTCTTTAGCCTTATCTAAATACTATTCACTTATATGTTTCACTGTAAACACCTGGTCCACACACCCCCTACCTTTCCTAAAGCCTCCTTGTTCATCTGCTATCCTATTCTCCGTCTTACTCTTAATTCTTTCAATTATAACTCTACCATACACTTTACCAGGTACACTCAACAGACTTATCCCCCTATAATTTTTGCACTCTCTTTTATCCCCTTTGCCTTTATACAAAGGAACTATGCATGTTCTCTGCCAATCCCTAGGTACCTTACCCTCTTCCATACATTTATTAAATAATTGCACCAACCACTCCAAAACTATATCCCCACCTGCTTTTAACATTTCTATCTTTATCCCATCAATCCCGGCTGCCTTACCCCCTTTCATTTTACCTTCTGCCTCACGAACTTCCCCCACACTCACAACTGGCTCTTCCTCACTCCTACAAGATGTTATTCCTCCTTGCCCTATACACGAAATCAAAGCTTCCCTATCTTCATCAACATTTAACAATTCCTCAAAATATTCCCTACATCTTCCCAATACCTCTAACTCTCCATTTAATAACTCTCCTCTCCTATTTTTAAGTGACAAATCCATTTGTTCTCTAGGCTTTCTTAACTTGTTAATCTCACTCCAAAACTTTTTCTTATTTTCAACAAAATTTGTTGATAACATCTCACCCACTCTCTCATTTGCTCTCTTTTTACATTGCTTCACCATTCTCTTAACCTCTCTCTTTTTCTCCATATACTCTTCCCTCCTTGCATCACTTCTACTTTGTAAAAACTTCTCATATGCTAACTTTTTCTCCCTTACTACTCTCTTTACATCATCATTCCACCAATCGCTCCTCTTCCCTCCTGCACCCACTTTCCTGTAACCACAAACTTCTGCTGAACACTCTAACACTACATTTTTAAACCTACCCCATACCTCTTCGACCCCATTGCCTATGCTCTCATTAGCCCATCTATCCTCCAATAGCTGTTTATATCTTACCCTAACTGCCTCCTCTTTTAGTTTATAAACCTTCACCTCTCTCTTCCCTGATGCTTCTATTCTCCTTGTATCCCATCTACCTTTTAGTCTCAGTGTAGCTACAACTAGAAAGTGATCTGATATATCTGTGGCCCCTCTATAAACATGTACATCCTGAAGTCTACTCAACAGTCTTTTATCTACCAATACATAATCCAACAAACTACTGTCATTTCGCCCTACATCATATCGTGTATACTTATTTATCCTCTTTTTCTTAAAATATGTATTACCTATAACTAAACCCCTTTCTATACAAAGTTCAATCAAAGGGCTCCCATTATCATTTACACCTGGCACCCCAAACTTACCTACCACACCCTCTCTAAAAGTTTCTCCTACTTTAGCATTCAGGTCCCCTACCACAATTACTCTCTCACTTGGTTCAAAGGCTCCTATACATTCACTTAACATCTCCCAAAATCTCTCTCTCTCTCCTCTGCATTCCTCTCTTCTCCAGGTGCATACACGCTTATTATGACCCACTTCTCGCATCCAACCTTTACTTTAATCCACATAATTCTTGAATTTACACATTCATATTCTCTTTTCTCCTTCCATAACTGATCATATATATATATATATATATATATATATATATATATATATATATATATATATATATATATATATATATATATATATATATATTATATATATATATATTATATATATATATATATATATATATATATATATATATATATATATATATATATATATATATATATATAATGTGTGTGTGTGTGTTGTAAATACTAGCTTGTTTTGGTGACGGAAATAGTCATTATCTCTGCTCCCTTTTTGCTGGTTCCTAAGTGATTATCGTACTACAACCAGGTGTGCTGGCCAACAGACTACACCTGTTTACGTAATACTTAACCTTCGCACTATCATCTTTTGACATTCTCCATTTCAAGGGTAATGACCCTTTCCAAAGCGAAATCTACTGAAACCCGACAAATAAAGTCGTTCTAATCAACGAATCAATGAGGCCTGGTCACGGACCGGGCGGCGGGGGCGTTGACCCCCGGAACTCTCTCCAGGTATACTCCTAGAATCTTTATGAAGATATATGATATATATCCATCTAGTCTTTCATCTAGACACAAGTACAAACAGTTGAATAACTCAGCAGCAGAATCTATGACGTTATATTAGGGAATATTTACCCATCTGGATTTTTTCAGTCTAATAAAAAAGGCAAAAAGAACACACGATATTTTCTGGATGTAGATCAGTTAAGCTCGTCATTATTATGTCAGGTGTTAAAGCTTACAACACCTGCTTATACACTGTGACGCAAGGTACTGTACATATATTTTCTCGTCCATAAACACCAAATTTATGTGGATCATACAGTGCCAGGGGAATGGGAGATAATCACATTTGATGCAGGGAAAGAGAGGAATGTTCTGATTATTTAAATCAATATAGCATCGATGTCCTCTAGAGCGGACATGTTAGAATCAGCTTGACGAGCACTCCTGAGATATTGAATGTACGTACCTGAATTGTGGGCTACTGTTACGAAAACGACGATTACAGGGTCTCGAGGCAACGATCTGTCGTCCCAGGAGATATGATCTTACAGCCTTTGAGTGAAAATGAGTTTTGATGCCTGAGTGAGAGAAGTCAGCTGCTATCAGTCCCGTCATCAGGAGAAAGTGGCCTTCCCCCACCTCGTGTTGTGATGTAGGTGAGTAAGCCGAGAGTATCTCACCGAAGCAACGGCAAATAACATGAGGGAGTTAAAATTCCAACGTATGCAGATGCAAGTCGTTCCAGTTCCTGAGCGAGGCAGCGGAGAGCAGCAGGAAGGAGGTCTCAATATCTATTAGCGACAGAGGTGTCATTCTCTTATGGTGCCAAGTATTGACCTGCCGAGCTGGTAGACATCGACACACGGGAGGCTGAGATAGTGACTATCAAGCCCTTGGATAATCTCCAAGAGGTGAATACTGTCTGGAATCCTCACCAGATCAAGTCCAGGAGGCAGCGCTGTTGTTTGTAGTAACGAGTCCCAAGTGATCATACAATAATGCAAACTGGCTATAATTATAACGTGCTAATGTGATAGAATTACCGACAATATGTTATGTAAAAGGACACAAGTGCAACTAATGTGACATTTTACTGTGGCGACGTTTCGCTCTCTCCAGGAGCTTTATAAAGCTCCTGGAGAGAGAAACGTTGCCACAATAAAATGACACATTAGTTGCACTTGTGTCCTTTCACCTAACATATAATTAAAAACCTTAATTTTTAATGGGATGGACAGGCAAGCCAGCAGAAGACCCAAGTCTGATGACGTAACGTAACCTAGTAAGCCCGCAGAAGTCACCTTACTGGAGGCCGGGAGAGATGTAGGCACAGAGACCTCAGTACTTCCACAGCAGCAGGATATATCATCCACTGTAGCCCCGTCAATCTACCAGACCAAAACAAGAGACCAGAGCAATAGACACAGTCGTGGATAAGTCACTAGTTCAGAACACCATCGACAATTACAGAATACTTTAACAACAGTATAGTACAAACTTTTGTAATAGATATCGACATACTGGTTTAGAAAGGCACCTAACCACCTACATATATACGATATTTTTACCCTCTCTGTGTTAGAAGTGATCAGGGCTACAGAAACGTAAATTCTTCTGAAAAAAATGTCCTAGCGTTTGTTTACGTGCCTTTGTAAACCGATATTTGTTAACATTGGTGCATGGCTGTAAAAATATTATCTTATTAGACGGTTATGGTAGTCACAAATATTTAAAAATCAGGGGAAGTGTAAAGCAGTGGTAATATAGGCACAGAGAAATCGTTATTGGGGTAGGGTAAGAAGTGAAGAGTTAAGTGTGACCGTGTCATGTGGCAATGGGGAGAAGAGTGATAGTACGTCTCAGTGTGAAGGTGACAATGTCAAGTGTGAGTGACAAGGTGGCAGTGTGTCAGTGGGGAGGTGGCGGTGTGTCATGTGTGAGTGTGGAGGTGGCAGTGTGTTATGTGTGAGTGTGGAGGTAGCAGTGTGTCATGTGTGAGTGTGGAGGTAGCAGTGGGTCACGTGTGAGTGTGGAAGTGGCAGTGTGTGAGTGTGGAGGAGGCAGTGTGTCATGTGTGAGTGTGGAGGTGGCAGTGTGTCATGTGTGAGTGTGGAGGTGGCAGTGTGTCATGTGTGAGTGTGGAGGTAGCAGTGTGTCATGAGTGAGTGTGGAGGGGCAGTGTGTCATGTGTGAGTGTGGAGGTGGCAGTATGTCATGAGTGAGTGTGGAGGTGGCAGTGTGTCATGTATCAGTGTGGAGGTAGCAGTGTGTCATGTGTGAGTGTGGAGGTGGCAGTGTGTCATGTGTGAGTGTGGAGGTAGCAGTGTGTCATGTGTGAGTGTGGAGGTGGCAGTATGTCATGAGTGAGTGTGGAGGTGGCAGTGTGTCATGTGTGAGTGTGGAGGTAGCAGTGTGTCATGAGTGAGTGTGGAGGTGGCAGTGTGTCATGTGTGAGTGTGGAGGTAGCAGTGTGTCATGAGTGAGTGTGGAGGTGGCAGTGTGTCATGTGTGAGTGTGGAGGTAGCAGTATGTCATGAGTGAGTGTGAAGGTGGCAGTGTGTCATGTGTGAGTGTGGAGGTAGCAGTGTGTCATGAGTGAGTGTGGAGGTGGCAGTGTGTCATGTGTGAGTGTGGAGGTAGCAGTGTGTCATGAGTGAGTGTGAAGGTGGCAGTGTGTCATGTGTGAGTGTGGAGGTAGCAGTGTGTCATGAGTGAGTGTGGAGGTGGCAGTGTGTCATGTGTGAGTGTGGAGGTGGCAGTGTGTGAGTGTGGAGGTGGCAGTGTGTCATGTGTGAGCGTGGAGGTGGCAGTGTGTCATGTGTGAGAGTGGAGGTAGCAGTGTGTCATGAGTGAGTGTGGAGGTGGCAGTGTGTCATGTGTGAGTGTGGAGGTAGCAGTGTGTCATGAGTGAGTGTGAAGGTGGCAGTGTGTCATGTGTGAGTGTGGAGGTAGCAGTGTGTCATGAGTGAGTGTGGAGGTGGCAGTGTGTCATGTGTGAGTGTGGAGGTGGCAGTGTGTGAGTGTGGAGGTGGCAGTGTGTCATGTGTGAGCGTGGAGGTGGCAGTGTGTCACGTGTGAGTGTGGAGGTGGCAGTGTGTGAGTGTGGAGGTGGCAGTGTGTCATGTGTGAGTGTGGAGGTGGCAGTGTGTCATGTGTGAGTGTGGAGGTAGCAGTGTGTCATGTGTGAGTGTGGAGGTGGCAGTGTGTCATGTGTGAGTGTGGAGGTGGCAGTGTGTCATGTGTGAGTGCGGAGGTAGTAGTGTGTCACGTGTGAGTGTGTATGTGGCAGTGTATGAGTGTGTATGTGGCAGTGTATGAGTGTGAAGGTGGCAGTGTGTCATGTGTGAAGGTGGCAGTGTGTCACGTGTGAATGTGGAGGTGGCAGTGTGTGAGTGTGGAGGTGGCAGTGTGTCATGTGTGAGCGCGGAGGTGGCAGTATGTCATGAGTGAGTGTGGAGGTGGCAGTATGTCATGAGTGAGTGTGGAGGTGGCAGTGTGTCATGTGTGAGTGCGGAGGTAGCAGTGTGTCATGTGTGAGTGTGGAGGTGGCAGTGTATGAGTGTGAAGGTGGCAGTGTGTTATGTTTGAAGGTAGCAGTGTGTCACGTGTGAATTTGGAGGTGGCAGTGTGTGAGTGTGGAGGTGGCAGTGTGTCAAGTGGGAGATCAAAATAGGCAGTGGGATTTCCGAGAGTCAGGAGTGGCAGTATGGAATGTGTGAATGTGGCAGAATAATACTAGTGAATGTGAAAGTAGCAGTGTGTATGAGTGACTGAAGACGGCAGTATTAGATAAGTGAGAACGTAGGAACCAGACGATATGGACACTACCACCTGCCACCAGTCACTGTACACTACCACCAGTCACTGGACATCACCAGCAGTCACTGGGCACTACCAGCAGTCACTGGGCACAACCAGCAGTAACTGGACACCCCAACCAGTCACCGGTCACCACCTGCAGTCACTGGGCACCACCAGCAGTCACTGGACACCACCACCAGTCACTGGACACCACCACCACTCACTGGGCACCACCAGCAGTCACTGGGCACCACCAGCAATCACTGGGCACCACCAGCAGTCACTGGTCACAACTGTTACTACAACTAGTCACCACCACTGTTACTTCAACTAGTCACCACCACTGTTACTTCAACTAGTCACCACCAGTGTTACTACAACTAGTCACCACCACTGTTACTGCAACTAGTCACCACCACTGTTACTACAACTAGTCACCACCACTGTTACTACATGTAGTCGCCACCACTTTTACTACATCTAGTCACCACCACTGTTACTACAACTAGTCACCACCAGTGTTACTACAACTAGTAACCATCAGTGTTACTACAACTAGTCACCACCAGTGTTACTACAACTAGTCACCACCAGTGTTACTAAAAGTCATCACCACTGTTATAAACAGTCACAACCGCTGTTATAAATAGTCCCACCATGTTATTACAAAGTCCCCGCCACTGTTATAAATAGTCACCACCACTGTTACAAACTAGCACCATCATTTATTTTGTCCCCACCAGTGTTATTAAAATTCCGTCCCCACCACAGTTACGAATTAGTAAAACCACGTTATACAAAATCACCACCACGTTTAAGGGGTGCCACCATGTTAAATTTCAGTCACCACCACTTTTTTTAACTCACCACCATTTTACTTTAGTCACCACAACTGTTAAAACAGTCACCACCAGTGATTTTTAAAATCACCCCCATTTAGGGCAGTCACCACCGGGAAAATTTAAACCCATCACCATCACGTTACTAACAGACACCACCACTTTTAAAATTAAACTATCACCACACTGTTACGAAACTAGTCACCACCACGTTAAAATACCACCACCGTTACTATTCAGTCCCCACCAGTGTTAATAACAGTCCCCCCAGTGTTAAAAACAGTCACCACCAGTGTTATATTTAGTCACCACCAGGAAAATAGTCACCACCACTGTTTAACCCCAGTCACCACCACTGATACAACTAGTCACCACCAGTGTTAAAATTATCACCACCAGTGTTACATTACCCAGTCACCACCAAAAAGAAATTAGTCACCACCACGTTATAAAACTAGTCACCACCACTGTTGCCACCAGTCACCACCCCCTTACTAGAAAGTCACCACCCCCCTTTAATCAGTCCCCAAACGGGATTACATCTATCACCACCACTGTTATTAAAAAGCACCACCACGTTATAATTATCACCCCCACGTTTTAAATTAGTCACCATCACTGTTATAAAGTCACCACCACGTGCCCCCTAGTCACCACCCCCTTTTTAAAAATAGTCACCACCCCCTTAAAAATTAGTCACCCACGTTAAAACGTCACCACCACGTTACTAAATATAAACCCCCATTTTACCTAGTCACCGCCACTGTTTTACTTAGTCCCCACCACTGTTACTAAATTGTCACCACCACTGTTATACAAAGTCACCACCACTGCCTTTAACATCACCACCAGTTTATTAAAACCAGTCACCCCCAAAATAAACTAGCACCACCACGTTATAACAGTCACCACCGCGTTACTACAACAGTCACCACCACTGTTAAATACATTAGTCACCACCACGATTAACTAGTCACCACCACGTTAATTTAGTCACCACCACTGATTAACAGTCACCATCACGTTATAAAAGTCACCACCACTGTTATTTTAGTCCCCACCACGATACTAAAGTCACCACCACTGTTAAAATTAGTCACCCCCACTTTTCATTTATCACCACCCCCGATTTTTAAATTAGTCACCCACCACGTTAAAAAAAACTATCACCACCACTGTTATTACTAGTCCCCACCAGTGTTAATAACAGTCACCACCACTGAATTTTTTAAATACTCACCACCACTGTTACTAAATAGCCCCACCACTGTTAATTAATTAGTCACCACCGTGTTATAAATTACACCACCACTGTTAAAGTCACCACCACTGATTAACTAGTCACCATCACTGTTACAAATTAGTCACCACCACTGTTATTAAAACAGTCCCCACCACTTTTTTAAACAGTCACCACCGTTTATTAAAGTCACCACCAGGTTATTTTTAGTCACCCCCCACGATATAAATTATACCACCACGCCCAACTAGTCACCACCATGTTAATCAGTCACCCCCACTAAATTTTTAACCCCAGTCCCCACCACGTTAATTCAGTCACCACCAGTGTTTAATATCCCCACCACGATAAAACAGTCACCATCAGTGTTACTTTAAAAGTCACCACCACGATACAAATAGTCCCCATCACGTTATTAAAGTCACCACCACGTTATTAATAGTCACACCAGTTTTTAATAATTAGTCACCACCAGTGATTTAATAGTCACCACCACGAATAAAACGTCACCACCAGTGTTATTAAATATACCACCACTGATACTACAAAGTCCCCTCCCCCTTTAAATTAGTCACCACCACTGCTTTTAATAGTCACCACCGGTTATTAAACCAGTCACCCCCGGCCATAATAGTCACCACCCCCAATTTTTAAACTCACCACCACTGTTACTAATTCAGTCACCACCACTTTTAAATTTAACAGTCCCCACCAGTGTTATAAATTAGTCACCACCACTGTTACAAATTAGTCCCCACCATCACTTAAACTAGTCACCATCAACAACTACCACCACTGTTACAATTACACCACCAGTGTTATTAACCATCCCCCCAATGATATAAAACCAGTCACCACCACTTTTAAACTATCACCACCACTGTTAAAATAGTCACCACCAGTTTTAAAAATTAGTCACCACCACGGGTATTTAACCAGTCACCACCAGTGATTATTAATTATCACCAATGATATAACCAGTCACCACCACTGTTATTTAACAGTCACCACCACTGTTAAAATTAGTCACCAAAAAGCATTAATTCAGTCACCACCATTTTAAAATTTTTAACTATCACCACCATAAATTTTTAAAATATCCCC
This sequence comes from Cherax quadricarinatus, assembly GCF_038502225.1. Classification (NCBI taxonomy): domain Eukaryota; kingdom Metazoa; phylum Arthropoda; class Malacostraca; order Decapoda; family Parastacidae; genus Cherax; species Cherax quadricarinatus. The sequence goes on along the minus strand of NW_027195357.1, from coordinate 93,178 downwards.
CCCACTTTTATTGAATAGTCACCACCACGTTTCTAAATGGTCACCACCACTGTTACTAACTATCCCCACCACTGTTACTAAAAGTAAACCCACTGTTAAAAATGTCACCACCCCCTTATTAACAGTCACCACCACTGTTTTTTAATTGCACCACCACTGTTAAACTATCACCACCACGATATAAATTAGTCACCACCACGTTACTAAATTATCACCACCATTTTTGTTAAAGCCCCACCACTGTTACTAAACAATCCCACCACTGTTACAAACCCCCAGTCGCCACCAGTGTTACTAACGTCACCATCACGTTACAAATATCACCCCCACGTTCCCAAAGTCACCACCACTGTTATTAAAACAGTCACCACCACTGATACTAATTAGTCACCACCACTTTTAAACAACAGTCACCACCATTTTAATTAAACTATCACCACCCCCGTTACCCCAAAGTCACCACCACGTTATAACAGTCACCACCACTCTTATAAATTTCACCACCCCCCTTTTAAACTAGTCACACAACAAATAACAGCACCACCACGTTATTAATAGTCACCACCACTGATACTAATGTCACCACCACTGTTAATTTTCAGTCACCACCAGGTTAATAACAGTCACGACCACTGTTAACAGTCACCACCAGTTTATTAACAGTCACCACCACCTTACTGCATTTTACCACCACGTTTATAATATCACCACCACTGTTAAATTAGCCACCACCCCCGTTTTTAATTAGTCACCACCACTTTTAATAAACTAGTCACCACCACGTTAAAATTTTTCCACCACCACGTTACTAAATTAGTCACCACCACTGTTATATTAGTCACCACCCCCCGTTATAAATATCACCACCATGTTTTTTAATGGTCACCACCACCGTTTTTTAAAGTCCCACCACGTTACCGCCCTCACAAGCAATTTCAAGGTTAGTTTATATGCGCAAACACGGCCCCAAGATTTCCCCCCGGGGGCAATACCCAGGGACCGCAGGACACCCCCACCGGACCGCAGTGACACCACTACCCCGTGACCTGGTGATACCACACACCGCGACATGGTGACACCACACACCGTACCGGTGACCCACTACACCGGGAGCGTAGACCACCCCCGCGCCCTGCTTTAAAAACCACCACCCCGTGACCCCCCAGGGGCACCATTACCCCGTGACCGCGAACCACCATACGATTCCCGGGACACCACCACGCGACCTGCAGTGCCCCAAAATCCCCGGACCCAGGTACCACTACCGTGACCTGCGTGTATCCTACACACGAACCCTGCAGTGTACACACCACCGTGATCTGCGTAAAAACCATCCACGTGACCGCAGGTAAAACAACACCCCGGACCTGCAGTGATCCCACCCGTGAACTTTGGATACCATAACGGGACCTGCAGTGACAAGTGATGATGGTGGGTGACAGTAGCACAGGTGGTGATGGTGGGTGACAGTAGCACAGGTGGTGATGGTGGGTGACAGTAGCACAGGTGGTGATGATGGTGGGTGACAGTAGCACAGGTGGTGATGGTGGGTGACAGTAGCACTGGTGGTGGTGATGGTGGGAGACAGTAGCACAGGTGGTGATGATGGTGGGTGACGGTAGCACAGGTGGTGATGATGGTGGGTGAGATAAGCACAGGTGGTGGTGATGGTGGGTGACAGTAGCACAGGTGGTGATGATGGTGGGTGACAGTAGCACAGGTGGTGATGATGGTGGGTGACAGTAGCACAGGTGGTGATGGTGGGTGACAGTAGCACAGGTGGTGGTGATGGTGGGTGACAGTAGCACAGGTGGTGATGGTGGGTGACAGTAGCACAGGTGGTGATGATGGTGGGTGACAGTAGCACAGGTGGTGATGGTGGGTGACAGTAGCACAGGTGGTGATGATGATGGGTGACAGTAGCACAGGTGGTGATGATGGTGGGTGACAGTAGCACAGGTGGTGGTGATGGTGGGTGACAGTAGCACAGGTGGTGATGATGGTGGGTGACAGTAGCACAGGTGGTGATGGTGGGTGACAGTAGCACAGGTGGTGATGATGGTGGGTGACAGTAGCACAGGTGGTGATGATGGTGGGTGACAGTAGCACAGGTGGTGATGGTGGGTGACAGTAGCACAGGTGGTGATGGTGGGTGACAGTAGCACAGGTGGTGATGATGATGGGTGACAGTAGCACAGGTGGTGATGGTTGGTGACAGTAGCACAGGTGGTGATGATGGTGGGTGACAGTAGCACAGGTGGTGATGGTGGGTGACAGTAGCACAGGTGGTGATGATGGTGGGTGACAGTAGCACAGGTGGTGATGGTGGGTGACAGTAGCACAGGTGGTGATGGTGGGTGACAGTAGCACAGGTGGTGATGGTGGGTGACAGTAGCACAGGTGGTGATGATGGTGGGTGACAGTAGCACAGGTGGTGATGATGGTGGGTGACAGTAGCACAGGTGGTGATGGTGGGTGACAGTAGCACAGGTGGTGGTGATGGTGGGTGACAGTAGCACAGGTGGTGATGGTGGGTGACAGTAGCACAGGTGGTGATGGTGGGTGACAGTAGCACAGGTGGTGGTGATGGTGGGTGACAGTAGCACAGGTGGTGATGATGATGGGTGACAGTAGCACAGGTGGTGATGGTGGGTGACAGTAGCACAGGTGGTGTTGATGGTGGGTGACAGTAGCACAGGTGGTGATGGTGGGTGACAGTAGCACAGGTGGTGATGATGGTGGGTGACAGTAGCACAGGTGGTGATGGTGGGTGACAGTAGCACAGGTGGTGATGGTGGGTGACAGTAGCACAGGTGGTGATGGTGGGTGACAGTAGCACAGGTGGTGATGGTGGGTGACAGTAGCACAGGTGGTGATGGTGGGTGACAGTAGCACAGGTGGTGATGATGGTGGGTGACAGTAGCACAGGTGGTGATGGTGGGTGACAGTAGCACAGGTGGTGATGGTGGGTGACAGTAGCACAGGTGGTGATGATGGTGGGTGACAGTAGCACAGGTGGTGATGATGGTGGGTGACAGTAGCACAGGTGGTGATGGTGGGTGACAGTAGCACAGGTGGTGATGATGGTGGGTGACAGTAGCACAGGTGGTGATGATGGTGGGTGACAGTAGCACAGGTGGTGATGGTGGGTGACAGTAGCACAGGTGGTGATGGTGGGTGACAGTAGCACAGGTGGTGATGGTGGGGGTGACAGTAGCACAGGTGGTGATGGTGGGTGACAGTAGCACAGGTGGTGATGGTGGGTGACAGTAGCACAGGTGGTGATGGTGGGTGACAGTAGCACAGGTGGTGATGGTGGGTGACAGTAGCACAGGTGGTGATGGTGGGTGACAGTAGCACAGGTGGTGGTGATAGTGGGTGACAGTAGCACAGGTGGTGATGGTGGGTGACAGTAGCACAGGTGGTGATGGTGGGTGACAGTAGCACAGGTGGTGATGGTGGGTGACAGTAGCACAGGTGGTGATGATGGTGGGTGACAGTAGCACAGGTGGTGATGGTGGGTGACAGTAGCACAGGTGGTGATGGTGGGTGACAGTAGCACAGGTGGTGATGATGGTGGGTGACAGTAGCACAGGTGGTGATGGTGGGTGACAGTAGCACAGGTGGTGATGGTGGGTGACAGTAGCACAGGTGGTGATGGTGGGTGACAGTAGCACAGGTGGTGGTGATGGTGGGTGACAGTAGCACAGGTGGTGATGGTGGGTGACAGTAGCACAGGTGGTGATGATGGTGGGTGACAGTAGCACAGGTGGTGATGGTGGGTGACAGTAGCACAGGTGGTGATGGTGGGTGACAGTAGCACAGGTGGTGATGGTGGGTGACAGTAGCACAGGTGGTGATGGTGGGTGACAGTAGCACAGGTGGTGATGGTGGGTGACAGTAGCACAGGTGGTGATGGTGGGTGACAGTAGCACAGGTGGTGATGGTGGGTGACAGTAGCACAGGTGGTGATGATGGTGGGTGAAAGTAGCACAGATGGTGATGATGGTGGGTGACAGTAGCACAGGTGGTGATGATGGTGAGTGACAGTAGCACAGGTGGTGACGGTGGGTGACAGTAGCACAGGTGGTGATGGTGGGTGACAGTAGCACAGGTGGTGATGGTGGGTGACAGTAGCACAGGTGGTGATGGTGGGTGACAGTAGCACAGGTGGTGATGGTGGGTGACAGTAGCACAGGTGGTGATGGTGGGTGACAGTAGCACAGGTGGTGATGGTGGGTGACAGTAGCACAGGTGGTGATGGTGGGTGACAGTAGCACAGGTGGTGATGATGGTGGGTGACAGTAGCACAGGTGGTGATGATGGTGGGTGACAGTAGCACAGGTGGTGATGATGGTGGGTGACAGTAGCACAGGTGGTGATGGTGGGTGACAGTAGCACAGGTGGTGATGGTGGGTGACAGTAGCACAGGTGGTGATGATGGTGGGTGACAGTAGCACAGGTGGTGATGGTGGGTGACAGTAGCACAGGTGGTGATGGTGGGTGACAGTAGCACAGGTGGGTGACAGTAGCACAGGTGGTGATGGTGGGTGACAGTAGCACAGGTGGCGATGATGTGGGTGACAGTAGCACAGGTGGTGATGGTGGTGGGTGACAGTAGCACAGGAGGTGATGGTGGGTGACAGTAGCACAGGTGGTGATGGTGGGTGACAGTAGCACAGGTGGTGATGATGGTGGGTGACAGTAGCACAGGTGGTGACGATGATGGGTGACAGTAGCTCAGGTGGTGATGATGGGGGTGACAGTAGCACAAGTGTTGGTGATGGTGGGTGACAGTAGCACAGGTGGTGATGATGGTGGGTGACAGTAGCACAGGTGGTGATGGTGGGTGACAGTAGCACAGGTGGTGATGATGGTGGGTGACAGTACCACAGGTGGTGATGATGGTGGGTGACAGTAGCACAGGTGGTGATGATGGTGGGTGACAGTAGCACAGGTGGTGATGATGGGTGACAGTAGCACAGGTGGTGATGATGGTGGGTGACAGTAGCACAGGTGGTGATGGTGGGTGACAGTAGCACAGGTGGTGATGATGGTGGGTGACAGTAGCACAGGTGGTGATGGTGGGTGACAGTAGCACAGGTGGTGATGATGGTGGGTGACAGTAGCACAGGTGGTGATGGTGGGTGACAGTAGCACAGGTGGTGATGGTGGGTGACAGTAGCACAGGTGGTGATGGTGGGTGACAGTAGCACAGGTGGTGATGATGGTGGGTGACAGTAGCACAGGTGGTGATGGTGGGTGACAGTAGCACAGGTGGTGATGATGGTGGGTGACAGTAGCACAGGTGGTGATGGTGGGTGACAGTAGCACAGGTGGTGATGGTGGGTGACAGTAGCACAGGTGGGATGACAGTAGCACAGGTGGTGATGATGGTGGGTGACAGTAGCACAGGTGGTGATGGTGGGTGACAGTAGCATAGGTGGTGATGGTGGGTGACAGTAGCACAGGTGGTGATGATGGTGGGTGACAGTAGCACAGGTGGTGATGATGTGGGTGACAGTAGCACATGTGGTGATGGTGGGTGACAGTAGCACAGGTGTTGATGATGGTGGGTGACAGTAGCACAGGTGGTGATGATGGTGGGTGACAGTAGCACAGGTGGTGATGATGGTGGGTGACAGTAGCACAGGTGGTGATGGTGGGTGACAGTAGCACAGGTGGTGATGGTGGGTGACAGTAGCACAGGTGGTGATGATGGTGGGTGACAGTAGCACAGGTGGTGATGATGGTGGGTGACAGTAGCACAGGTGGTGATGATGGTGGGTGACAGTAGCACAGGTGGTGATGGTGGGTGACAGTAGCACAGGTGGTGGTGGGTGACAGTAGCACAGGTGGTGATGGTTGGTGACAGTAGCACAGGTGGTGATGATGGTGGGTGACAGTAGCACAGGTGGTGATGGTGGGTGACAGTAGCACAGGTGGTGATGATGGTGGGTGACAGTAGCACAGGTGGTGATGATGGTGGGTGACAGTAGCACAGGTGGTGATGATGGTGGGTGACAGTAGCACAGGTGGTGATGATGGTGGGTGACAGTAGCACAGGTGGTGATGATGGTGGGTGACAGTAGCACAGGTGGTGATGGTGGGTGACAGTAGCACAGGTGGTGATGATGGTGGGTGACAGTAGCACAGGTGGTGATGATGGTGGGTGACAGTAGCACAGGTGGTGATGGTGGGTGACAGTAGCACAGGTGGTGATGGTGGGTGACAGTAGCACAGGTGGTGATGGTGGTGGGTGACAGTAGCACAGGTGGTGATGGTGGGTGACAGTAGCACAGGTGGTGATGGTGGGTGACAGTAGCACAGGTGGTGATGATGGTGGGTGACAGTAGCACAGGTGGTGATGGTGGGTGACAGTAGCACAGGTGGTGATGGTGGGTGACAGTAGCACAGGTGGTGATGGTGGGTGACAGTAGCACAGGTGGTGATGGTGGGTGACAGTAGCACAGGTGGTGATGATGGGTGACAGTAGCACAGGTGGTGATGGTGGGTGACAGTAGCACAGGTGGTGATGGTGGGTGACAGTAGCACAGGTGGTGATGATGGTGGGTGACAGTAGCACAGGTGGTGATGGTGGGTGACAGTAGCACAGGTGGTGATGGTGGGTGACAGTAGCACAGGTGGTGATGATGGTGGGTGACAGTAGCACAGGTGGTGATGATGGTGGGTGACAGAAGCACAGGTGGTGATGATGGTGGGTGACAGTAGCACAGGTGGTGATGATGGTGGGTGACAGTAGCACAGGTGGTGATGATGGTGGGTGACAGTAGCACAGGTGGTGATGATGATGGGTGACAGTAGCACAGGTGGTGATGATGGTGGGTGACAGTAGCACAGGTGGTGATGATGGTGGGTGACAGTAGCACAGGTGGTGATGATGGTGGGTGACAGTAGCACAGGTGGTGATGATGGTGGGTGACAGTAGCACAGGTGGTGATGATGGTGGGTGACAGTAGCACAGGTGGTGATGGTGGGTGACAGTAGCACAGGTGGTGATGATGGTGGGTGACAGTAGCACAGGTGGTGATGGTGGGTGACAGTAGCACAGGTGGTGGTGATGGTGGGTGACAGTAGCACAGGTGGTGATGATGGTGGGTGACAGTAGCACAGGTGGTGATGATGATGGGTGACAGTAGCTCAGGTGGTGATGATGGGGGTGACAGTAGCACAGGTGGTGATGATGGTGGGTGACAGTAGCACAGGTGGTGATGATGGTGGGTGACAGTAGTACAGGTGGTGATGGTGGGTGACAGTAGCACAGGTGGTGGTGATGGTGGGTGACAGTAGCACAGGTGGTGATGGTGGGTGACAGTAGCACAGGTGGTGATGATGGTGGGTGACAGTAGCACAGGTGGTGATGGTGGGTGGCGGTAGCACAGGTGGTGGTGATGGTGGGTGACAGTAGCACAGGTGGTGATGGTGGGTGACAGTAGCACAGGTGGTGATGGTGGTGGGTGACAGTAGCACAGGTGGTGATGATGGTGGGTGACAGTAGCACAGGAGGTGATGATGGTGGGTGACAGTAGCACGGGTGATGATTGTGGGTGACAGTAGCACAGGTGGTGGTGATGGTCGGTGACAGTAGCACAGGTGGTGGTGAAGGTGGGTGACAGAAGCACAGGTGGTGATGGTAGGTGAGAGTAGCACAGGTGGTGATGCTGGGTGACAGTAGCACAGTTGGTGGTGAAGGTGGATGAGAGTAGCACAGGTGGTGATGATGATGGGTGACAGTAGCACAGGTGGTGATGGTGGGTGACAGTAGCACAGGTGGTGGTGATGGTGGGTGACAGTAGCACAGGTGGTGATGATGGTGGGTGACAGTAGCACAGGTGGTGATGATGGTGGGTGACAGTAGCACAGGTGGTGATGATGGGTGAGAGTAGCACATGTGGTGATGGTGGGTGACAGTAGCACAGGTGGTGATGGTGGGTGACAGTAGCATGGTGGGTGGCAGTAGCACAGGTGGTGATGATGGGGGGTGACAGTAGCACAGGTGGTGATGATGGTGGGTGACAGTAGCACAGGTTGTGATGATGGTGGGTGGCAGAAGCACAGGTGGTGATGATGGGGGGTGACAGTAGCACAGGTGGTGATGATGATGGGTGACAGTAGTACAGGTGGTGATGGTGGGTGACAGTAGCACAGGTGGTGGTGATGGTGGGTGACAGTAGCACAGGTTGTGATGATGGTGGGTGACAGTAGCACAGGTGGTGATGGTGGGTGATGGTGGGTGACAGTAGCACAGGTGGTGATGATGGTGGGTGACAGTAGCACAGGTGGTGATGGTGGGTGACAGTAGCACAGGTGGTGATGATGGTGGGTGACAGTAGCACAGGTGGTGATGGTGGGTGACAGTAGCACAGGTGGTGATGGTGGGTGACAGTAGCAAAGGTGGTGATGATGTGGGTGACAGTAGCACAGGTGGTGATGGTGGGTGACAGTAGCACAGGTGGTGATGATGGTGGGTGACAGTAGCACAGGTGGTGATGATGGTGGGTGACAGTAGCACAGGTGGTGATGGTGAGCGACAGTAGCACATTTGGTGATGGTGGGTGACAGTAGCACACAGGTGGTGATGGTGGGCGACAGTAGCACAGGTGGTGATGATGGTGGGTGACAGTAGCACAGGTGGTGATGGTGGGTGACAGTAGCACAGGTGGTGATGGTGGGTGACAGTAGCACAGGTGGTGATGAGGTGGGTGACAGTAGCACAGGTGGTGATGGTGGGTGACAGTAGCACAGGTGGTGATGATGGTGGGTGACAGTAGCACAGGTGGTGATGATGGTGGGTGACAGTAGCACAGGTGGTGATGGTGGGTGACAGTAGCACAGGTGGTGATGGTGGGTGACAGTAGCACAGGTGGTGATGGTGGGTGACAGTAGCACAGGTGGTGATGGTGGGTGACAGTAGCACAGGTGGTGATGGTGGGTGACAGTAGCACAGGTGGTGATGATGGTGGGTGACAGTAGCACAGGTGGTGATGGTGGGTGACAGTAGCACAGGTGGTGGTGATGGTGGGTGACAGTAGCACAGGTGGTGATGATGATGGGTGACAGTAGCACAGGAGGTGGTGACGGTGGGTGACAGTAGCACAGGTGGTGATGGTGGGTGACAGTAGCACAGGTGGTGATGATGGTGGGTGACAGTAGCACAGGTGGTGATGATGGTGGGTGACAGTAGCACAGGTGGTGATGGTGGGTGACAGTAGCACAGGTGGTGATGATGGTGGGTGACAGTAGCACAGGTGGTGATGATGGTGGGTGACAGTAGCACAGGTGGTGATGATGATGGGTGACAGTAGCACAGGTGGTGATGGTGGGTGACAGTAGTACAGGTGGTGGTAATGGTGGATGACAGTAGCACAGGTGGTGATGATGGGTGACAGTAGCACAGGTGGTGATGGTGAGTGAGAGTAGCACAGGTGGTGGTGATGTTGGGTGACAGTAGCACAGGTGGTGATGATGGTGGGTGACAGTAGCACAGGTGGTGATGATGATGGGTGACAGTAGCACAGGTGGTGATGGTGGGTGAGAGTAGCACATGTGGTGGTGAAGGTGGGTGACAGTAGCAGAAGTGGTGGTGATGTGGGTGACAGGAGCACAGGGGGTGATGATTGTGTGTGACAGTAGCACAGGTAGTGATGATGGTGGGTGACAGTAGCACAGGTGGTGATGGTGGGTGACAGTAGCACAGGTGGTGGTGATGGTGGGTGACAGTAGCACAGGTGGTGATGGTGGGTGACAGTAGCACAGGTGGTGATGGTGGGTGACAGTAGCACAGGTGGTGGGTGGGTGACAGTAGCACAGGTGGTGATGATGGTGGGTGACAGTAGCACAGGTCGTGATGGTGGGTGACAGTAGCACAGGTGGTGATGGTGGGTGACAGTAGCACAGGTGGTGGTGATGGTGGGTGACAGTAGCACAGGTGGTGATGATGGTGGGTGACAGTAGCACAGGTGGTGATGGTGGGTGACAGTAGCACAGGTGGTGATGATGGTGGGTGAGAGTAGCACAGGTGGTGATGGTGGTGGGTGACAGTAGCACTGGTGGTGATGATGGTGGGTGACAGTAGCACAGGTGGTGATGGTGGTGGGTGACAGTAGCACAGGAGGTGATGGTGGGTGACAGTAGCACAGGTGGTGAGGGTGATGGTGGGTGTCAGTAGCACAGGTGGTGATGATGGGGGGTGACAGTAGCACAGGTGGTGATGGTGGGTGACAGTAGCACAGGTGGTGATGATGGTGGGTGACAGTAGCACAGGTGGTGATGGTGGGTGACAGTAGCACAGGTGGTGATGGTGGGTGACAGTAGCACAGGTGGTGATGACAGTAGCACAGGTGGTGTGGTGGGTGACAGTAGCACAGGTGGTGATGATGGTGGGTGACAGTAGCACAGATGGTGATGGTGGGTGACAGTAGCACAGGTGGTGATGGTGGGTGACAGTAGCACAGGTGGTGATGATGGTGGGTGACAGTAGCACAGGTGGTGATGATGGTGGGTGACAGTAGCACAGGTGGTGATGATGGTGGGTGACAGTAGCACAGGTGGTGATGATGGTGGGTGACAGTAGCACAGGTGGTGATGATGGGGGGTGACAGTAGCACAGGTGGTGATGATGGTGGGTGACAGTAGCACAGGTGGTGATGATGGTGGGTGACAGTAGCACAGGTGGTGATGGTGGGTGACAGTAGCACAGGTGGTGATGATGGTGGGTGACAGTAGCACAGGTGGTGATGGTGGGTGACAGTAGCACAGGTGGTGATGATGGTGGGTGACAGTAGCACAGGTGGTGATGATGGTGGGTGACAGTAGCACAGGTGGTGATGGTGGGTGACAGTAGCACAGGTGGTGGTGATGGTGGGTGACAGTAGCACAGGTGGTGATGATGGTGGGTGACAGTAGCACAGGTGGTGATGATGGTGGGTGACAGTAGCACAGGTGGTGATGATGGTGGGTGACAGTAGCACAGGTGGTGATGGTGGGTGACAGTAGCACAGGTGGTGGGAATGGTGGATGACAGTAGCACAGGTGGTGATGATGATGGGTGACAGTAGCTCAGGTAGTGATGATGGGGGTGACAGTAGCACAAGTGTTGGTGATGGTGGGTGACAGTAGCACAGGTGGTGATGATAGTGGGTGACAGTAGCACAAGTGGTGATGATGGTGGGTGGCAGTAGCACAGGTGGTGATGGTGGGGGGTGACAGTAGCACAGGTGGTGATGATGATGGGTGACAGTAGTACAGGTGGTGATGGTGGGTGACAGTAGCACAGGTGGTGGTGATGGTGGGTGACAGTAACACAGGTGGTGATGATGGTGGGAGACAGTATCACAGGTGGTGATGATGGTGGGTGACAGTAGCACAGGTGGTGATGATTGTGGGTGACAGTAGCACAGGTGGTGATGGTGGGTGACAGTAGCACAGGTAGTGGTGATGGTGGGTGACAGTAGCACAGGTGGTGATGATGATGGGTGACAGTTGCACAGGTGGTGATGGTGGTGGGTGATAGTAGCACAGGTGGTGATGATGGTGGGTGACAGTAGTACAGGTGGTGATGATGGTGGGTGGCAGTAGCACAGGTGGTGATGGTGGGTGACAGTAACACAGGTGGTGAAGGTTGGTGACAGTAGCACATGTGGTGAAGGTGGGTGACAGTATCACAGGTGGTGATGATGGTGGGTGACAGTAGCACAAGTGGTGATGGTGCGTGACAGTAGCACAGGTGGTGATGGTGGGTGACAGTAGAACAGGTGGTGAAGGTGGGTGACAGTAGCACAGGTGGTGAAGGTGGGTGACGGTAGCACAGGTGGTGATGATAGTGGGTGACAGTATCACAGCTGGTGATGATGGTGGGTGACAGTAGCACAGGTGGTGATGGTGGGTGACAGTAGCACAGGTGGTGATGGTGGGTGACTGTAGCACAGGTGGTGATGGTGGGTGACAGTAGCACAGGTGGTGAAGGTGGGTGACAGTAGCACAGGTTTTGGTGATGGTGGGTGACAGTAGCACAGGTGGTGATGGTGGGTGACAGTAGCACAGGTGGTGATGATGGTGGGTGACAGTAGCACAGGTGGTGGTGATGGTGAGTGACAGTAGCACAGTAGCACACAGGTGGTGATGGTGGGTGATGGTGGGATGACAGTAGCACAGGTGGTGATGATGTGGGTGACAGTAGCACAGGTGGTGATGATGGTGGGTGACAATAGCACAGGTGGTGATGGTGGGTTACAGTAGCACAGGTGGTGATGATGGTGGGTGACAGTAGCACAGGTGGTGATGGTGGGTGACAGTAGCACAGGTGGTGATGATGGTGGGTGACAGTAGCACAGGTGGTGATGATGGTGGGTGACAGTAGCACAGGTGGTGATGATGGTGGGTGAAAGTAGCACAGGTGGTGAGGATGTGGGTGACAGTAGCACAGGTGGTGATGGTGGGTGACAGTAGCACAGGTGGTGATGGTGGGTGACAGTAGCACAGGTGGTGATAGTGGGTGACAGTAGCACAGGTGGTGATGGTGGGTGACAGTAGCACAGGTGGTGATGATGGTGGGTGACAGTAGCACAGGTGGTGATGATGGGGGGTGGCAGTAGCACAGGTGGTGACGATGATGGGTGACAGTAGCTCAGGTGGTGATGATGGGGGTGACAGTAGCACAGGTGGTGATGATGGTGGGTGGCAGTAGCACAGGTGGTGATGATGGGGGGTGGCAGTAGCACAGGTGGTGATGATGATGGGTGACAGTAGTACAGGTGGTGATGGTGGGTGACAGTAGCACAGGTGGTGGTGGTGTAGCACAGGTGGTGATGGTGGGTGACAGTAGCACATGTGGTGATGGTGGGTGACAGTAGCACAGGTGGTGATGATGTGGGTGACAGTAGCACAGGTGGTGATGATGGTGGGTGACAGTAGCACAGGTGGTGATGGTGGGAGACAGTAGCACAGGTGGTGATGATGGTGGGTGACAGTAGCACAGGTGGTGATGGTGGGTGACAGTAGCACAGGTGGTGATGATGGTGGGTGACAGTAGCACAGGTGGTGATGATGGTGGGTGACAGTAGCACAGGTGGTGATGATGGTGGGTGACAGTAGCACAGGTGGTGATGATGGTGGGTGACAGTAGCACAGGTGGTGATGATGGTGGGTGACAGTAGCACAGGTGGTGATGATGGTGGGTGACAGTAGCACAGGTGGTGATGGTGGGTGACAGTAGCACAGGTGGTGATGATGGTGGGTGACAGTAGCACAGGTGGTGATGATGGTGGGTGACAGTAGCACAGGTGGTGATGATGGTGGGTGACAGTAGCACAGGTGGTGATGATGGTGGGTGACAGTAGCACAGGTGGTGATGATGGTGGGTGACAGTAGCACAGGTGGTGATGATGGTGGGTGACAGTAGCACAGGTGGTGATGATGGTGGGTGACAGTAGCACAGGTGTTGATGACAGTAGCACAGGTGGTGATGATGGTGGGGGACAGGAGCAGAAGTGGTGGTGATGGTGGGTGCCAGTCGCACAGGTGGTGATGAAGTTGGGGGACAGTAGCACAGGTGGGGATGGTGGGTGACAGTAGCACAGGTGGTGATGATGGTGGGTGACAGTAGCACAGGTGGTGATGATGGTGGGTGACAGTAGCACAGGTGGTGATGATGGTGGGTGACAGTAGCACAGGTGGTGATGGTGGGTGACAGTAGCACAGGTGGTGATGATGGTGGGTGACAGTAGCACAGGTGGTGATGATGGTGGGTGACAGTAGCACAGGTGGTGATGATGGTGGGTGACAGTAGCACAGGTGGTGATGATGGTGGGTGACAGTAGCACAGGTGGTGATGATGGTGGGTGACAGTAGCACAGGTGGTGATGGTGGGTGACAGTAGCACAGGTGGTGATGGTGGGTGACAGTAGCACAGGTGGTGATGGTGGGTGACAGTAGCACAGGTGGTGATGGTGGGTGACAGTAGCACAGGTGGTGGTGATGGTGGGTGACAGTAGCACAGGTGGTGATGATGGTGGGTGACAGTAGCACAGGTGGTGATGATGGTGGGTGACAGTAGCACAGGTGGTGATGGTGGGTGACAGTAGCACAGGTGGTGATGGTGGGTGACAGTAGCACAGGTGTTGATGATGGTGGGTGACAGTAGCACAGGTGGTGATGATGGTGGGTGACAGTAGCACAGGAGGTGATGATGATGGGTGACAGTAGCTCAGGTGATGATGATAGGGGTGACAGTAGCACAAGTGTTGGTGATTGTGGGTGACAGTAGCACAGGTGGTGATGATGGTGGGTGACAGTAGCACAGGTGGTGATGATGGTGGGTGACAGTAGCACAGGTGGTGATGATGGTGGGTGACAGTAGCACAGGTGGTGATGATGGTGGGTGACAGTAGCACAGGTGGTGATGATGGTGGGTGACAGTAGCACAGGTGGTGATGATGGTGGGTGACAGTAGCACAGGTGGTGATGATGGTGGGTGACAGTAGCACAGGTGGTGATGATGGTGGGTGACAGTAGCACAGGTGGTGATGGTGGTGGGTGACAGTAGCACAGGTGGTGATGATGGTGGGTGACAGTAGCACAGGTGGTGATGATGGTGGGTGACAGTAGCACAGGTGGTGATGATGGTGGGTGACAGTAGCACAGGTGGTGATGATGGTGGGTGACAGTAGCACAGGTGGTGATGATAGTGGGTGACAGTAGCACAGGTGGTGATGATGGTGGGTGACGGTAGCACAGGTGATGATAGTGGGTGACAGTAGCACAGGTGGTGATGATGGTGGGTGACAGTAGCACAGGTGGTGATGATGGTGGGTGACAGTAGCACAGGTGGTGATGATGGTGGGTGACAGTAGCACAGGTGGTAATAACAGAGGGGAGAGGAGCAAGGAGGCAATGACAGAGGAAAGAGGAGCACAGGTGGTAATGACGGAGGGGAGATGAGCATCGAGGTAATGACAGAGGGGATAGGAAGGAGGCAATGACAAAGGGAGAGGAGCGCAGGTGGTAATGACACAGGGGTGATGATCAGTGCTAATATGCTAGCAGTATCGGTGAGAGGGAGAACCTGAGATGAAATGTGGCGAGAGAGGGGAGGGAGACAAGAGGATGTGAGTAAGTGCACGATAACAGATAACGAACGACGAGAGGAACAGATACAAGCACTGAGGACGTGGTATACGAGAGAGAGAAGTGTGCTACAAAGAGAGAGACGGAGACAGAGACAGACAGAAACAGAGATTTCAAGAAAGCTGATGTAGGTACTAGCTCTTAGCTTGTAAATACACTTATGAATCTTAACCCTGTTTAAACCTGCAGACAGAGAGAGAGAGGGAGAGAGAGAAAGAGAGAGAGAGAGAGAGAGAGAGAGAGAGAGAGAGAGAGAGAGAGAGAGAGAGAGAGAGAGAGAGAGAGAGAGAGAGAGAGAGAGAGAAAAGGGGAGTGGCGACAGATGGGTGGGATCACAAACACAGGTTGGGCAGGAAAGAGCAACACTACCTCTCGTTACACTATTTTCTAACCCTTTCACCTGTGACATTTTCTCAACGATATTAGCAACATCAGAAATATAGATATAAATTAATTTAACTTAGGTAATTATAAATTAGTTGGGTAAGTAGATGGAAATTTTGTTTAATTGGTCACTTATTATGGCAACGTTTCGCGCACCAGCGACTCTGTCATCCCAATATATACTTGGACACACTGCGTGTATGTATAAGGTAGAGAAGCAGTAGCAGTCGTAGCTGCAGCAGCAGCAGCAGTATTAATTGTAGTAGTGGTAGTAGTAGTGATAGTAATAGTAGTAATGGTAGTAGTTGCAAAAGCAGCAGCAGTTACGTTAAGTAACAGTAGAAGCACAAGCGTCTCTGGTGATAGTGGTGGTGTGTGTGTACAGTAGGATTCTTGCTGGAGTCTTGTAAATAATACAGTTCCCTGTACTCTGTGTAAGAGTACTGGACAGGGATACAAGGACTTACTTCGTGCACTTGTTCTTCTGTCTATCTGTTTCTTTGATAACCAGAGGGATGATAGGTAGCTAGTAGATGATTTAGACAAATACAGTACTTAGATATCTCTATAGTAGAGACGTTTTGCAAGCTATTGAGTTAATCAGTCCAAAAGTGTAATTCTGGAGACTTTTTTAACTTAAAGTCATCAATTCCTCAGCTTTAACTGATTCTGTAAGTGTCGGTGGAAAACGTGAAGTAGAACTTTAAGGTGGTCAGTCCCTCTGCCTTTGTAAGGTGTTTAGATCAGTATAGAAGAATCAATATTGTTTAGTGAAAATCTACTTTCAAGGCTGGAGGACTATCACCTCAAACTGATGCTGTCACGTCTTCCACCGTCTCCAAGGTAAATAATCCTTCAAGGCTGAGAGAGAGATTACATAATAATAATACTAATAATAATAATAATAATAATAATTTATTATTATTATTATAACTCTATTTATTACAAGTTCATGTACAAGGTATACAGACCATAGCTGACATCAATGATATACTACTATATAGAAAGCCGCTTGTTATCCTGAGCATTTCGGGAAAATTAGGTCAGTTTTGTCCCAGGATGCGACCCACACGAGTCCATTAACACCCAGGTACCCATTTTAAACTTATGGATGAACAGGAACAGCAGGTATCTTATGGAAACACGTCCCTAATATTTTCCAGCTGTTCCGAGGAGATTCGAACCCCGGACCTCAGTGTGTGAGCTAAATGCGGTCCAGTATCCTTCTGTGTTGTAGTGACAGATACACACTGAAGATATCCAGGTGTTGTACATGTGCCTTATTTATATACTTGTCTGTTATGTATACTTGCCTGTTATGTATACTTGTCTGCTATGTATACTTGCCTGTTATGTATACTTGTCTGTTATGTATACTTGTCTGTTATGTATACTTGCCTGTTATATATACTTGCATGTTAAGTATACTTGTCTGTTATGTATACTTGCCTGTTATGTATACTTGTCTGCTATGTATACTTGTCTGTTATGTATAATTGTCTGTTATGTATACTTGTCTGTTATGTATACTTGTCTGTTATGTATACTTGCCTGTTATGTATACTTGTCTGTTATGTATACTTGTCTGTTATGTATACTTGCCTGTTATGTATACTTGTCTGTTATGTATACTTGCCTGTTATGTATACTTGTCTGTTATGTATACTTGCCTGTTATGTATACTTGTCTGCTATGTATACTTGTCTGTTATGTATTCCGTTAATATATGAGGCGAAGAATGAGACTCTTGTGCAGTTTTTGGGAATCTTTATTGTGGAAACGTTTCGCCAGTCATTGACTTCTTCAGTCCAGTACAAAAGGAACAGTGGAAGATGAGGAGGCGTATGAGGTAATCATTCCCTCAGCCTGGAGTCTGTGTGTTCAGTCTATCAGTTTTCAGATTGACGGACTAAACAGATCGATCCCAGGCAGAGGGATTGATTACCTCAAACTCCTCATCATCCACCGTTTTTCTCTACATTGGACTGTAGAAGCCACTGGTTGGCGAAACGTTTCCACAATAAAGTCTCCCAAATGTTGCATAAGTGTCTCATTCTTCAACTTGTCAGTTTTCTCAACCGTTTACATCAAATGAATGAGGCAGTGTTCTATTTCCACAGAAACATTCCCTGATTTCAAACAGGTATAACACGTAACTTTATTGTAATAATCTTTCAGAGTTAGTAGCTTCAGATGAAGGATTTCATTCAGTTTCATGTGGTATAGGGTAGCATTACAGGCACTCAATGTGCGTCCCTCTAGTTGCTCGGCAAACATCGATGTGATAGTCCAGTTTGGTTCAGACACTCCGCAGTATATCTGGTGTTATCATGCAAACTGCTTCAGTGATCAAAATTTTCAGCTCCTCCAGGGTTGCAGTTAGTGGTGGTACGTAAACCGTGCTCTTCACTTACCCCCAAAGAAAGAAGTCACATACAGGTCCAGTGACCTCACAGACCACTTGCAGAGGTCACCAGACCTAACTGTTTGTGATTTCTTTCTTTGGGGATATGTGAAGAACACAGTTTACATACCACCACTACCTGCAACCCTGAAGGAGCTGAAAATTTTGATCACTGAAGCAGTACGCACGATAACACCAGATATGCTGCAGAGCGTCTGGACCGAACTGGACTATCACATCGATGTTTGCCGAACAACCAAAGGGACGCACATTGAGTGCCTTAATGCTACCCTATACCACATGAAACTGAATGAAATCCTGCATCTGAAGCTACTAACTGTGAAAGATTATTACAATATAGCTGTATATTATACATGTTTGAATTCAGGGAGTGCTTTTGTGGCCACCCTGCATATTCGTGAGGTGTGTTTCAAGGGTGCAAGATGTTTGTCTAAAACATACTATCTCAATCCCCGAAATGACTGACGTCAACATCTTTGAGATCTATTTCTGGGTGCAAGGTTTTGGTGAAACTCGTGGGGGTGACGAATCTGAAGTTGCCTCGAGCGAGTGCTGTAGAGAAATTCCGGGAAAATTGACAATTAGGAAGACGATAAATTTGTGGAGCTGATGTTGCTGAGAGAAGAGTTTAAGACTTGGAAGACGCATTTCTTGCAGACTTAAATGAATAATGATTAGGTCACTGGACACAAAAACAATCAGTCTGACGTTTTATTGTGGCAACGTTTCACTCTCCAGCAGCTTTACCACAATAAAATGTCACGTTAGTTGCATCTATGTCCATTTGCCAAACATCCTTAATGAAAATGGTTGGGAAACGGAGGGACGCACATTGAACACACATTCTCCATCCAGATTCTCTGGGACGTAGATATTATAATCTTGGAGAACAAAACAAACATAGACACTTATGCAGCATATGGGAATCTTTATTCAGGAAACGTTTCGCCACACAGTGGCTTCATCAGTCCAATACAAAGAGGAAGGCGTAAGGAGAGGAGGAGTATGAGGTAATCAGTCCCTCAGCCTGGAGTCGATGTGTTCAGTCCATCAATCTACAAGATTGTTTCCTGAATAAAGATTCCCATATGCTGCATAGGTGTCTCAATCTTCAACTTGTCGGTTTTTCAAACCATTCATCAAAACAAACATAATTCCTCGTTTGGAAGTCTGTTGTGGGATTCTTCTCCAGGAAATGATTTGAAACAAGTGAACATTGTGGCGTGTACAGCTGATGAGGAAATTGTTCATCTAATGCAGCCATGTAAACTATACCACGTGTGGGGTTAGAATCCGCGATCAGAGAGTCACAAAGCTCCAGACCGACGCGTTAGCCAGTGGCTAACAGTGGCAGTGAAGTGTTGTGACTCTGATCTCGGGATCTAATCACACCCGTGGTATGGTTTGTTTGCAGTCGTGTCAGTACGATTTCGTGAGGCACCCATGTAACGTTGTTTGGGATAATCGTACTGAAGCCTTCAGTCTCACAGTACTGTTTCCATGTAAAGAATCGCTAGTGGATCACTGATTCGGGATCGGTATATTAATGGTATAACCACCGAGAAATACATGAATCAGAAATGAATTATGTATAAGACATTTGTGCAACACTTGGGAGTCTATATTCTGGAAACTTGTCCCGTAGCTCGATCGGTAGCGCACTCAGCTTCCACACTGAGGTCCGGAGTTCGTATCTCCTCCGGTACGGCTGGAAAACATTAGGGACGTGTTTCCATAAGACACCTGCTGTTCCTGTTCACCCATCAGTATAATGGTTACCTGGGTGTTAGTGGACTGGTGTGGGTCGCATCCCGGGAAAAAACTGACCTAGTATTCGGCAAATGCTCTGCATATTAAGCGGCTTTCTGTATAATGGTATGTCATTGATGTCAACTATGGTCTATATACCTAGTAGATGTACTTGTAGTAAATCAAATTATTATTATTATTATTATTATTATTATTATTATTATTATTATTATTGTTATTATTATTATTATTATTATTATTATTATTATTATTATGATTATTATTATTATTATTATTATTATTATTATTATTATTAAGGACTTCCGTCCACAGGCCGGCGAAACGTTCCCAGAATAATGATTCCCAATTACTCGCCTAAATTCTCACGCAACTGATTGGTGATAGATGTTATTGAAAGTAAAGCAAATAAAGCTAATACAATGTTCAATAAGGTCATTTGGGGAATATGGTGAAGTCGGGAATGACTTATGGGGGAATAAGTTGTGATGGTCGTCATTGTCAAGAGTTTTGTGAACCAGGTGGTGACGACCTGACATCACAAGACACTGCCGTCACTGCAGACACCTTCATGATAAGCAAACAGACAGTAAGATTTACATTCACGCAGTGTATTATTTTTTTTTTTTTAATGTCAGCTGCATATTATTTATTGTTTAGCGTATATTTATGTGAATTATTTATATTTTCGTTAGTTTTATTGTTATTTTGTAACATCTTGTAATTACGTACCTCATGCACACGATTTTCATTAATCTTATCGTTCTTCTCAGCTGGAAAAATAATATAATTATTTGTGATACTTTAATTGTTTATTGTTTGGTGTGCAGTTTGCACATGACAAATGATGAATATCTTGCCAGTATTGAATACCATTACTGCTATAATACGTGAGTGGTAAAGGCATCGTGGGACGCCCAATAAGAGGTATCCTGCAGTCTGGGTTCCCACACTTACACTGTAGGACAGACAGACGTGAAGACTCGTGGCTTCCACACCTATATTCAATTTTTACTTGTTTTTATTCAAGTTATATTGTGATTTTTTTTGTGTGTGAACAACATTTCTGTTGTGTATATTTTATACAACTTTGTCTCGTGTTAGACATCCCTTATGAGTTACTAAAGTAATTAATGGGTCAAGTCAGACCTAAACGTCATTACAAGTTCCAGTCTTCTATGTGATGGTTTTTGCATTGTTCCAGTCACAGTATTGTGCCTTTTTATACATTACTAGAGTAGCTTAAGGTTGTTTGATCCTGGAGGAAGGGGTCGTGTTGCTGTCGCAACTGTTGTCTCCAATTTGTTTCTACGGTTCTGAATGTTCTTTTGTTTTTTGTATATCTTTACACATTTCTGGAAATGTCAGAATGTGTACTGGTGTTCAAAATTTTATTTAGGATGTATCTTCCTGGCATTTACATAGTTGCACAATGTTCCTGTGTAGATACCTTTCTGTCCCGAACGTTGCTATGAATTTAAATATTGTTGGCTACCTGTATGCTATCAGTTTGGGCCGCATGTGAATTACACTGCCTAGCACTGCAACTGGAACTTTGATGTGTTATTGGGGCCTCAGTATCTCCGCCTATTAGTTATATACAATCTATTAGTTGTATACAATCTAGCATCTGTGCCAGAGAGAGGTTGTGGGCATCCCTCAATCTGGTTTTGGCCTAATATCTTCCAATTAAGAACACCTACCTGGTGTGTGAATACCTGCACCTGGTACTGGAGACGCAAGAATATCCTGCATTTCATATCTTCCATCAGAATCAAGGACAGTGTTGTGTATGTGAAAATCAGCGCCAGAGTCAGGGAGGATACATAATGGTCATCTGTGGGTTGGAGGAGATAGTGAGGGGAGTTAGGCAATATGGAAGAGGGGTAACACTGCGTGTGTTTTCCCCTTCCCCTTCCCCTTCCCCAAACACGCGCACATACACCATGCAGACTCGTTTGGATAACAGTGTTTGTTCACCTTGTGTGTATAGTGTCGAGTGTAAATCGGTGTGTTGTTTATTGTGAGGGGCTGTGTATAGTGTAGCCTAGTGTCATGTATAATGAGGTGACGTGGAGTGCAGCGAGTGGACAACTCTGGCAGGCCTGCCTCCCTAAGTCATCACTCCTCCACACCTCCCCCGCCAACCACGAGAACTCGAGACTCCCAACCACACCTCGGCCTACGCTCTCTTCCACCACTCTCCACCCCACCATGAGCCACCCGTGGTATGACCCTCCACCCACGAGTGCCATTTTCCTTCCAGCGCAATCTTACCACACAGACTGAGGTATGGCAGATGCTGTAGCTAGCCAGCCACAAAGCCAGCGAAACAGTGCACCCAACAACGAAAGAAGAGGCACATGTCAGGTGTGTAGAGCGTCCCGTGTACTCTACAGGAATGACCTTATAAGTGCACACAATGGGTGTGCTGGATCACATGTGGTCCCTGCAGAGAGCAGCCCATAGCCTCCACAGGAGATGAAAATTCCATTGGTAACCTCCTCACTTGCGAAGATCTTCTGATGGCATTCAAATCCACTGATAGCAGTACCCTATCCCACATTCCTAAAGCGGCTCGTCCATATGCTGCAGGGACATTCACAGATCTTTTTAAGCAGGTGAATGGAGGTTCCACCAACTTAGGAAGCCCGAGGCACCATTAAGGCTTAGCGCAACCTACTCCTGTTCGGAAATATCTGTTTAGCAGTTCCTGCAAGACGCGGTAAATCGCTAACCACATGAGCTATGAAAGCAGTGCGCAACTACCCAAGAACGGATAATTGTGTCCCTCTGCCCCATCATCACAGGAATCACAGAGGTGGACCCAAGAAAAATTCCACCGAAACCGAGAATATTTCGCAGAGGTTAGCAAAAACAATCGAAGAAGTTAACACAGTGGGAGCAATCAGAATAATTACCAGTGACGACACTGTAGCCCACAAAGATGAGGCCACAACTCGAGCACTAAGAGACAAGCATCCAACCAGGGACACCAGAGTCATTAACAACAACCCCTTGGAAGAGCTCTTCACCGGACAATTAATTTTTCCAGAATCAGAAGTCTATAAGGCGATAGTGTCATTTCCAGCAGGATCTGCAGGAGGTTACACTGGAATTTGACCGCAACACGTCAAAGAGATACCAAATCCAATCCTCGGCACAGCTGCATTAATTGTTCTCTCTGAGTTAACAACTTTCGTCAACTGTCTGGCTGGGTGGATTCCAGAAGAAATTGAACCTTTTTTTCAGAGCCTCATTATGCGCTTTGAAGAAGGATGGGGAATCAGACCCACTGCTGTCGGAAAATCACTTTGCCGTCTCGTTGCCAAAGCAGCAATAAGAAACAATCGTCAAGAAGCCGCCAGTTTACTTCAGCCACACCAACTGGGCTTTGGGGTCTCTCGAGGCAGTGAAGCGGCAGCTCATGCAGCAAGGGCTGACATCAGGAACTTACCAGAAGACAAGGCCGTAGTCAAAATTGACTTTAAAAATGTCTTTAATATGGTTAAGAGATGTGGTCTTACCAGCTTTATATATAGCCGTCCTGCTCCACTTCCGGTTAGTGTGACTTTGTCAATGGTCCAAGTCGGACAGAAACGTCGTCGTAAGCTTCTCTCTTTTATGTGCGGGTTATTTGTGTATTGTGTATGTGTCTTACCAGCTGTTCGGGATTGGTTCCCCAGTCATTTTCCCTTCATTTCAGCCGGCTAAAGCAAACTCTCAATTCATTTGTTTGGCGAACATGAAATTCCCTCATCAGAGGGCATTCAGCAGGGTGGCTCACTCACTCCATTTCTCTTCTGCTTGGCTGTAAGAGAACTAACTTCCAGTGGAAGGCCTCGGTCAAATGTCCAAAAACTCCAGCTGCAGGTCATCATATGACTAAGACCCCGCATCAGGAAACACTTGTCCTGTTTACTGACAAACTTTACCTAACCTAACATTCTACAGTTTGATGTTTACGCTCACTGAACAAGGTGTTGACTCCTGTTTTACAATGTTTCATCTGACTTGGATAAGATATTTAGTACGTCGTGGATATCTGAATCATGTGAAACTGATGTCAATACCATTATATATCTTCCCACAAAGTGTACGTAATGCTAATAGTTAAATTATAATATGTATACATTATACATGAATAAATTTTCTTAGAATATTACCAGAGTATTGACTTGAGTTTTATACTAAGTCAGGAATATTTCGTAAACAATAAAGTAATCGTAAATGACTTGCTGATATTTGATATGTCACCTTCACGGACATTATTTGCAAGTTCACTTGTTCACTGGTAAACACGTTTGTCCTTGTGAATCAGTCGTATTCCTTGCAATAACACTTGTATAAACTCATAATCTACCACTGCTACCACATCTTCTAATGCAAGTACAACTACTAAGTACTCTGACTACTACTACTACATATACTGCAACTACTACTGCTACCATATTTACTATTACTAGCCAACCCACTTCTTCATATACTTAGCACCTGGCAAATTTTTCGTTAATAAATTTGTCAGTAAGTTGTATATGGGTGCAGTAACCTAATTATCATTTTTACTACCTTGAAGTCACTCTTATCAATTCTGCTTCTCCACTGAACTGACCTGAAGGATCAAGGTTCAGTTGTCGGAAAGTTTGCTAATATCTCCCAGACATTCCTGATCAACTGAAAAGTGGGATTTTCAACTGCAGCTAAAAGTCGACACTCAGTGAACCATGAACTACCATCACATAAATACAATTATTTGAAAGTTCATAAAAACAGGTCCAAAAAGTCGTTCAGACAGATTTCGACTTGGGTCTCAGTTTAAGCTATAACCAAATCCTACAGATTAAGTATCAGTTGTCAGTTGCCTGTTACCAGCACACCAAGAAGCAAGGTGTCGTATGGTCCATCAGCTACTATATAGTCTCTACACAGTGGGTTATCTGGACTACCGTGACACCAAACCATCAAACATCACTGCCAGAAACAGGAAGTCTTCCAGGATGGAATCATCTTGCCTTCCTCTGAAGCAGTGAGAGCTTAACTGTCATACTAGTTGTGATACTCTGGAGAACCAACCAACTCTTCCTGAAGCATCTGGTATGTTGGAGACATTGATATACACTTAGGATGGCAAGACAGTGATCTGGAAAAAGGGGTCACAGCTTGGACATCCTTTCATACCTTCCAGAAAGAAGTACAACTGATATTAACACCCTTAATTCACGAAATGGATACCACAGATACCAGGATCATAAATGGTATGTAAACAGTTTCAAGCCATTCCTCTTCGATCCAGGTCAGATTTCGTTGATATCACTATTAGCTTCACTCCGTGTTCCGGCAAACTAAATTCAGTAAAATCAAGTTTCCAGCGTTACGCGTTGAACCGGCGATATGAAGCACATATGGAAACCTCCTGGAAGGATCTTGCGCGACCACAACACTAAAGCTGGAAACCTCGAGGATCTTGCGCGACCACAACACTACAGCTGGAAACCTCGAGGATCTTGCGCGACCACAACACTAAAGCTGGAAACCTCGAGGATCTTGTGCGACCACAACACTAAAGCGGCAAACCTCCTGGAAGGACCTTTTGGAATCACAACACTAAAGCCGAGATTGTCACATCTGGCACTGCAGTTTTCACTAATGTATCACAGTGAGCAATCACGATTATTTCAGAGTTACAGCTGTCCTGTGTTATTTAACTGAGGGAATCTATTTTTGTAATGTATCAGGTACTCTTGTAATATCTTGAGAACTATAATGAATATAAAAGTGAATTGTTTATAAAAATATATACTGGTAATATTATAGTCATTATTGAATATTTTGTATTTTAATAATACCCTGCATAATTAATTTGTCAAGAATTAGATGATTAAGCAAATTAAATGATAGATTATGTAAATTAAATCGTTCTAGATGCCATATTTCACAATCCCAGCCAATTGTTAAAGATAATTGAAACAGTGATGCCTTAAATTTTAAGCTTTCATCAAAGCTTTCGTCTTGAATGCAGCTACATATGTTAATGTCTAAAAAAAATTCCTGGGTAAGTGCTCACCCTTGTACTGTGCTTCGTGTCAGCCAGTGCTCACAGAGCACAAGGTGTGTTCTACGTTCTACTTTCCATGTTAGCGTTTTCTCCTGGAGTATACCTGGGGAGAGTTCCGGCGGTCAACGCCCCCCCCCCCGGCCGGCCAGTTACCAGGTCTCAAGGTGTTAGTTTATTCAGGTATACACAAATACAGCTGTATAGATTATCATACATAGCAGCATATGTGTAGAGATCCTGGGATAACCCATGACCTGATCAACCAGGCTGTTACTGTTGGCCGCACGTAAACCGACGTACGAACCACACCCTGGCTCATCAGGTACTGACTTTAGGTGCCTGTCTGGCGCCTCCATGAAGACAGCCAGAGGTCTGTTGGTAATCCTCCTGGTGTATGCTGGGAGGTAGTTGAGCAGTCTTGGGCCCCTGACACTTATTGTGTTGTCTCTTAGTGTACTCGTGGCGCCTCTCCTTTTCATTGGGTGAATGTTGCATCGCCTGCCCAGTCTTTTGCTTTTGTAGGTAGTGATTTTCGTGTGCAGATTTGGGACTAATCCCTGTATAATTTTATAAATGTATATAATCATGTATCTTTCTCGCCTGCGTTCCAGGGAGTACAAATCAAGCGACTTCAACCGTTCCCAGTAATTTAGGTGCTTTATCGTGCCTATGTATGCCATGAAAGTTCTTTGTATATTCTCAAGGTCTGCAATTTCGCCTGCCTTGAAAGGGGCCGTTAGTGTACAGCAATACCCCAGCCTAGAGAACAAAAGCGATATGAAGAGCTTGGTATTACTAGTTTTGAAGGTTCTCATTATCCAGCAGATGTAGTAGATACATATCGAGATTTTCTGACATTATTACTCGCAGGTCTTTCACTTTAGTTTTTCGCTCTATTGTGCGGTTGGAATTTGTTTTATACTCTGATCCAGGTTTTATTTCCTCGAGTTTTCCATAGATGAGTAATTGAAAATTGTCAATGAACTTCATGCTGTTGTCTGCGCCTCACATGTCCGCCTGGAGTCTTCCACTGTCTTCAATGGACGAGACTCATACATGTTTGGGTATCGTCAGCAAAGGAGGACACGGAACTGTGGCTTACATCTCTGTCTATGTCAGATATGAGGATGAGGAAAAGCATTGGAGTGAGTACTGTGCCTTGTGGAACAGCTCTTCACCGTAGCCGCCTCAGACTTTACTCTGTTTACTGTTACTCTTCGTGTTTTATTAAGAAGTTATAGATCCATCTACCCACTGTTGCTATTATTCCCTTATCACGAGAACTGTGTGCTATTACACCATGACTTTGTGACGACTGTCACAATCTTTGTATACCACATCAGTATTTTGTTTGTCCTCCAGAGAATGCAAGACTATATCTTAGTGGTCCAGTAGTTGTGAGAGGCAGGAGCCACCTAGGTATTTTACACGTATGTTACTAGGTATAATTTAAGTACAGTCACACATAAGAATAATTATACTTGTGTGTGACTGTACCTAAATCAACTTACTTAACAAAGTTTGTATTTAATTTGACTAGAATAACCCTCTTGATGCATATTCAATGTGTGGAGTATATATAAGTATATACTATACACTTAGAGGATATTTTAATCCCAATATGCCTAAATTTGAGATTAAACTACTGTATTCTTGACTGGTGGTGATTAGTGATATGGAGTTTTCGTGACCCTCGTGTGTTGCAGGTCTGAAGCCTTCATGAACCTCGTGTGTTGCAGGTCTGAAGCCTTCATGACCCTCGTGTGTTGCTAGTTCTGAAGCCTTCATGACCCTCGTGTGTTGCAGGTCTGAAGCCTTCATGACCCTCGTGTGTTGCAGGTCTGAAGCCTTCATGACCCTCGTGTGTTGCAGGTCTGAAGCCTTCATGAACCTCGTGTGTTGCTAGGTCTGAAGCCTTCATGACCCTCGTGTGTTGCAGGTCTGAAGCCTTCGTGACCCTCGTGTGTTGCAGGTCTGAAGCCTTCGTGACCCTCGTGTGTTGCAGGTCTGAAGCCTTCATGACCCTCGTGTGTTGCTAGGTCTGAAGCCTTCATGACCCTCGTGTGTTGCTAGGTCTGAAGCCTTCATGAACCTCGTGTGTTGCAGGTCTGAAGCCTTCATGACCCTCGTGTGTTGCTAGGTCTGAAGCCTTCATGAACCTCGTGTGTTGCTAGGTCTGAAGCCTTCATGAACCTCGTGTGTTGCAGGTCTGAAGCCTTCATGAACCTCGTGTGTTGCAGGTCTGAAGCCTTCATGACCCTCGTGTGTTGCTAGGTCTGAAGCCTTCATGAACCTCGTGTGTTGCTAGGTCTAGAATACTGGGTATGGAAAGTTCTGGCTGCACTGAGTGCACTATCCAGCGAGTGTGTGCACCGCCTCAAACAAGGACCAGAAGAATACTGAAGGAGGCACACCTTGTGCACAGTGCCAACACTGGCACTGGCACCTCGCTGCCTCCTCCTGCCTACCCAACTCTCGTACAGGATGGCACTCAGCTGCGTCCACCGGATGAGTTTCCACAATTAGCTAATTATTTGTCAATTCTATCAGTCAACAGTTGTCACACGCTGCATCATCACCTAAAAAATTCTCGGAATTTGGTGACAACACACAAATATATAAACAAAAAAAGGCACAATACGTGAATTGCACAATACACAAATTGGAGAAACTTAAAATGACGTTTCGGTCCCACCATTTTCACTAGTCAATACCGAAACGTTGTCCTTAGTATCTTTCTCCTGTGCACGTAAATATATGTAAAATCAAAATTCCCGGTATTATTTTCATAGAGGATTATTAACATCGATTCTGTGAAAAATACCAATTAAAAATTACCAGAATTATGAGGCGAATAAAAATGTTTTAATGTGCGAAATGTGTCTCAGAGGTTCATTATTAGTCAAACTTAATAAAAATTCTCGTGCTAATTCTCGTGCTAATTCTTACACTATTTCCCTCAACGCATTATGTGACTGAGTGAGCATATGAGTACCATTCACAGGATGAGTAAGTACTCAGTCACTAAGTCCTGAGTAATGGCTATCTGGGGACTACCACTGACATGATGGGTATGTGGTAACTACCACTCACGTGATGGGTATGTGGTAACCCACCAGGGGGGGGGGGTTTGGGGAAACTACCACCCAGGGGGGGTGGGTAGGGGAAAACTACCACTCAGAGGGGGGGATGGGGTAACTACCACCCAAGGGTTGGGGGTTGGTAACCCCCCAATTTTCAGGGGGGGTGGGTATGTGGTAACTACCACCAGGGGGGTGGTATGTTTTTTACCACCAGAGGGGGGTATGTGGTAACAAACACCGGGAGGGGGGTATGTGGAACCACCCCCTTAAAAAAAGGGGTGGGTTTTGGGGAAAACCCACCCCCTCAGAGGGTGGGATGTGGTAACCACCTTTTGGAGGGGGGGTATGTGGAAACCACCCCTTCAGAGGGGGGGGTATGTAACCCACCACCCAGAGGGGTGGAAATGTGGTAACTGCCTTTTGGAGGGTGGGAGGGTGGTAACCCCACCAGGGTGGTATGGGGAACCCCACCGGAGGGGGTTTGGGGTAACTACCACCAGAGGGGGGATGTGGGAATCCACCCAGAGGGGGGATGTGGAACCCCACTCAGGGGGTGGTATGTGGAACCCCACCGGGAGGGGGGGGTTGTGGAAACCCACCACTCGGAGGAGGGAGGGTAACTACCACCCAGGGGGTGGAAGGTTTAACTACCACCCGGGGGGTGGGTATTTGGAAACCACCACTCTGAGGGTGGGGGGGTTTTAAACCCACCACCAGGGGGGTGGGATGTGGAAACCCCACCAGGGGGCATGGGGAAACAAACCACCCCGGGGTGGGATGGGGCCCCCCCCACCACCGGGGGGAATTGGAACCACCACCTCAGGGGGAAAAATGCAACCCCCGAGGGTGGGTATGTGGTAATTTCCACCCAGGGGGGTGGGAATTGGAACCCATAAATTGGAGGGTTGGTATGTGGTGACAAACCCCCTTGGAGGGGGAGGTGGAAACCCAACCACCGGAGGGGGGGAGGGTAACCCCCATCGGGGGGTGGGGCTTGGGAAAACTACCCTCAGAGGGGGGGGAGAGGTGGTAACAAACCACCAGGGGGTGGTATGGGGTTTAAAAAACCACCAGAGGGTGGTATGTGGAACTACCACCAGAGGGTGGTTGTGGTCTACCACTCAGGGGGAGGGTTGTGGTCCCACCACCAGAGGGGGGGGGTTTTAACTACCACTCAGAGGGTGGTATGTGGAAACCCACCACCCAGGGGGTGGGTATGTTTTAAACCCACCACTCAGGGGTGGTATGTGGCCCTACCACCCAGAGGGTGGGATGTGGTAACTACCACCCCCAGAGGGTGGTAGGGTGAAACCCTAAAAATTCGGGAGGGGGGGTATGTGGAAAACCACCACCAGAGGGGGATGTGGTAACTCCAAATTCAGGGGGTTGGGTATGGGGCAACTCCACCGAGGGGGGGTTGTGGTAACTACCTTTTGGAGGGTGGGAATGGGGAACCCCCAACTGGAGGGGGGTTGGGGAAACCCACCACCGGAGGGTGGGTATGGGGTAACTACCACCCAGGGGGTGGGGGTTGTGGAACCCAACCCACTGAGGGGTATGTGGAAACTACCCCCTCAGAGGGGGGTTTGGGTAACCCCCACTCAGAGGGGGGGGGAGCCCCCCACCCGGGGGGTGGGATGGGAAACCCACCACCCGGGGTGGGAGGTGGAATTTTCCTCCCCCTTGGAGGGGGGTTTGGGGTTTTTCCCACCCCAGAGGGGGGGTTGGGGGTCCACCCCAGGGGGTGGGATGGGGAAACCCACCACCCAGAGGTGGATGTGGAAACCACCCCCGGGGGTGGGTATGGGGAACACCCACCAGAGGGGGTTGTGGTAACTACCACCCAGAGGGTGGATGGGTAACCCCCAAACCCCAGAGGGGGGGAAAGGTGGAAACCCACCACCCGGGAGGGGGGGGATGTGGTAACTACCACCAGAGGTGGTATGTGGAAACCACCACCCAGAGGGGGGGGAATGTGGAACCCACCACCCGGAGGGGGGGGTTAATTTTACCACCAGAGGGGGTGGGAAACCCACCACCAGGGGGTGGGTTGGAACCCCCAAATTCAGGGGGGGAAGGAACCACCACCCCAGGGGGGTGGTATGTGGAAACCCACCCCCAGGGGGTGGATGTGGAACACCCTCAGAGGTGGTATGTGGTAACCACCCCCTCAGGGGGTGGTATGTGGTAACCCCTCCAGAGGGTGGATGTGGAACCCACCCCCCAGAGGGTGGGTTGTGGTAACTACCACCAGAGGGGGGGTATGTGGTAACTACCACCAGGGGAGGGGGATGTGGTAACAAACCACCAGAGGGTGGGTTGTGGAAACCCCAAACCCCGGGGGGTGGGTATGGAAACCCACCACCAGGGGTGGATGTGGTAACTACCCTCAGGGGGTTTGGGGAAAAACCAGGGGGGTGGTATGGGTAATTCCCCACTCAGGGGGGTTGTGGGAAACCCACCACCCGGGGGTGGGAAAGGGTGGAAACCACCAGGGGGTGGAATGTGGTAACTACCACCAGAGGGTGGGTATGTGGTAAATCCATTTCCCAGAGGGTGGTTTTGGAAACTACCCCCAGAGGGGGGTTTGGGTGGAAACTCCCAAATTCAGAGGGGGGAATGTGGTAATCCACCAGAGGGTGGTATGTGGAACTACCACCAGAGGGGGAGGGTGGAAACCCACCACTGGGGGTTTACGGGGTTCTACCCCCTCAGGAGGGTGGTAGGGTGGTAACTACCACCCCCAAAGGGGGGGAGTGGAAACCCACCACCCCAGAGGGTGGGTATATGGTAACTACCACTCAGAGAGTGGGTATGTGGTAACTACCACTCAGAGGGTGGTATGTGGTGACTACCACTCAGAGGGTGGGTATGTGGTAACTACCATACATGTGAATCAGACATCGTGAAAGGTTTATCTTCCTGTGGCAGTTGGTTTCCGCAACTAATTCAGATGGAGGCAGAATTAAGTGTCCCCGCGAGAGGTCCTCAAGTGGTCGCCACAACTAGCTTTCCATTTTTCTGTTTTTCCTCCACTTTTTCTGAATTATTTCTCTTCAAACACGAGAAAATCTCAGTTTTTCGACTTCAGTTTCTCAAGACTGGTAACAGGTAAGTAGGAACAGGTTCCAGACACAATAATTATGTGCAGGCACCACATGACCGAAGTTTCTGTAATAGCTTCCTTTAAGTGTAGCTTTAATTGCCCATCAATGATGGTTTCTAATAATAAGTTAAGAACATAAGAACATAAGAACAAAGGAACACTGCAGAAGGCCTACTGGCCCATGCGAGGCAGGTCCAAGCCTCCCACCGGCCCAAGCCAATGCACCCAACCCAGTCAGGTCAGGTCACATTGACTTAAGGGAGGAACACGGCAACCGACCTGGTAGCACAAGCTATCAGGTCTAACTCACACCCACCCACATCTACTCATGTATTTATCCAACCTATTTTTAAAGCTACACAACGTTCTGGCCTCTATAACGGTACTTGGGAGTTTGTTCCATTCATCCACAACTCTATTACCAAACCAGTACTTTCCTATATCCTTCCTGAATCTGAATTTTTCCAACTTAAAACCATTGCTGCGAGTCCTGTCTAGGCTAGATATTTTCAGCACACTATTTACATCCCCTTTATTTATTCCTGTCTTCCATTTATACACCTCAATCATATCCCCCCTAATTCTACGTCTTTCTAGAGAGTGCAGTTTCAGGGCCCTCAGTCTATCCTCATAGGGAAGGTTTCTGATACATGGGAACAACTTTGTCATCCTCCTTTGTACATTTTCCAGAGAATTTATATCCATTCTGTAATACGGTGACCAAAACTGTGCAGCATAATCTAAATGAGGCCTAACCAAGGATGTATAGAGTTGAAGAACAACCTAAGGACTCCTATTATTTATGCTTCTTGATATGAAGCCAAGGATTCTATTAGCTTTATTGCGAACACTTATGCACTGTTGTCTTGGTTTCAGATTACTGCTAACCAGAACTCCTAAATCTTTTTCGCAATCCGTAATATTAAGATCTACATTATTTAGTTTATATGTGGCATGGTTATTGTCCTGTCCAACATTTAGAACTTTGCATTTGTCTATATTAAACTGCATCTGCCACTTCTCCGACCACTGCATCAGTCTATTCAAATCTTCCTGGAGTGCTCGAATGTCCTCGTCAGAATGAATTCGACGGCCTATTTTGGTGTCATCGGCAAACTTGCCGATGTCGCTCTTTATGCCCTCATCTATGTCGTTTATGTAGATTGTGAACAGCAGGGGGCCCAACACTGACCCCTGTGGAACACCGCTCGTGACACTTCCCCACTCTGATTTCTCCCCATTTATGCAAACTCTCTGCTGCCTATTTGTCAACCATGCCTCTATCCAGGAAAAAATTTCTCCTCCTATTCCATGTGCTTTAATTTTCCTCAACAGTCTCTGATGTGGGACCCTGTCAAAAGCCTTACTGAAGTCCATATACACAATATCATATTCATTACCATGATCTACCTCCTCAAATACCTTAGTGAAAAAAGTTAATAAATTCGTAAGGCAGGAACGCCCCTTTGTAAAACCATGCTGAGATTCGTTGATTAATTTATGCTTTTCAAGGTGGCTACGAACTGCCTCGGCAATTATTGATTCCATAAATTTTCCCACTATGGAGGTCAGGCTTATTGGTCTATAGTTCGAAGCTAAGGACCTGTCACCTGTTTTGAAAATAGGTATCACATTTGCCATTTTCCACTTATCTGGCACCATGCCAGTTTGTAGTGATATGTTGAAAAGATTAGCCAAAGGTGTGCTAAGCTCCTCTTTACATTCCTTTAGAACCCTTGCATACAGTTCATCAGGGCCTGGGGATTTGTTAGGTTTTAATTTATCTATTTGCCTAAGGACCATGTCACTTGTGACCCTAATAGTGCACAGTTTATTATCGTCCTGTTCTACATAATTTATCATTACTGGAATATCGCTGGTATCCTCCTGTGTAAAAACTGAGAGGAAGTATGTGTTAAAAATTCTACACATTTCCTTATCACTGTCAGTGAGCTGACCCGAGGAACTTTTGAGTGGGCCTATCTTGTCCCTGATCTTACTTCTGTATACCTGAAAGAATCCTTTTGGGTTAGTCTTCGATTCTCTTGCAACTTTAACCTCATAATCTCTTTTTGCTTTTCTAATTCCCTTTTTTATTTCTCTCTTTAACTGAATATATCGATTTCTCAATTGCCCCTCTCCTCTTTTGATTTGCCTATATATGCCTCTCTTTTGACCAATCAGATATTTTAATCTATTGTTCATCCATTTAGGATCATTTTTGTTTGATCTGATTTCCCTATTTGGAACATAATTTGACTGAGCAGCTAGAACTATGCCCTGGAAAGCATCATATCGGCAACCATCACCACCTACCTGACCCTTAGTCAGGTCATTCCAGTTCAGCCCACCTAAGTAATTTTTCAGTCCTATGAAATCAGCCAAGCGAAAGTCAGGGACGGAGACTTGATTGCCATTATTAGGGGAATTCCATGATATATTAAAACTGAGTGATTTGTGATCACTTTCCCCAAGCTCATCATTAACCTCAAGATTATTAATTAGTGTTTCCCTACTGGCAAGAACCAAGTCAAGGAGGTTATTTCCCCTAGTTGGCTCTGTCACAAACTGTTTTAAAAAACAATCCTGGATCGTATCAAGAAAGTCACCTGACTCTAAATTTCCTGTCAAATTGCTCCAGTCAATCTGTCTATAGTTGAAATCTCCCATTAGCACAACATTTTCGTATGTAGATGCCTTACGAATTTCGTCCCATAGAAGTTTACTGCACTCCCTATCAAGATTTGGGGCCCTGTAAATCACACCCAAAATTAGTTTTTCTCGGCCCTCGAGAAGCTGTAACCAAACAGATTCAGTGGCTGACGCTTCTAATTTAATATCTTGTCTAACACAACAATTTAAATTGTCTCTGACATACATCGCTACTCCACCACCTTTCCTGTTGACCCTGTCGGTGTGGAATAATTTATAGCCTTGTATGTGACATTCAGAGGGCATCTCTCTATCTTTCAGATTGAGCCAGGTCTCTGTTATAGCAATAATATCTATGTTTCCTGCACTTGCAATTAATCTTAGCTCATCTATCTTATTTCTTACACTCCTGCTATTAGTATAGTAAACCTTAAGGGAGCTAGTCCCTTGCTGCCCTCTGCTGTCCCCCTTTGTTTGCTGACCTGATCTATTGTCTTTATTTATAACTTCATGCTGAATGCCTTTTATACATTTACTGTTTCCAACCCAAGTGTTGCAACCTGCTTGTTTCCCACACACACCCATACCTCTATCTTCCATCAGTTTAAAATCATAGGCATTTCACCAATGGCCTTCTCAATCGAGTCTGCAAGTGCTACCACCCCAGCCCCAGAGAGATGTACCCCATCCCTTGCATACATATCATGTTTGCCATAAAAGTTGTTCCAGTTGTCAATGAATGGGATTGCAAGTTTCTTGCAGTATCTGTCTAGCCAGCAATTTACACCAATTGCCCTAGACAACCATTCATTTCCTACTCCCCTTCTAGGCAAGATGCTACATATGATTGGGATCCCTCCCTTAGACTTAATGAAATCTATAGCTGACCTGTACTTATCTAGCAGCTCTTCTCTCCTACCCTTCCCAATATCATTTCCACCAGCACTGAGACAGATAATGGGCTTGTTCCCATTACCTGACATGATATTATCCAGCCTGTTGACAATGTCCCCAACACCAGCTCCAGGGAAGCACACTCTATCTCTCATCTTCTTATTCCTATTACAAAAAGCACGGTCAATATATCTTACCTGAGAGTCACCAACCACAAGAATGCGCTTACCTCCATTAGCAGGGGCAGTAGTACCCTTACCTTCACTGGCCACTGAAGTACATTCATCCTGAAGAACAGAGAAGCGATTTCCTACCTTCAAATCTTCACTCTTAACTTTCCTTACTCTGATGCGCCTTCCATTACTGTGAACCACTCGCCACTTGTAGCAGGTGCTGGACTGCACCTCACTGCTGGTAGCCGTTGCTACCTCCCCAACTACAGCCTCCTCACAGCGAGAGACAGACTGCACCTCACTTGAAGCCTCATTCCCCACAACTCCAGCCACCTCACACTCTCTCCCAGACCCATTGAAGTGGTCCTTCAGCCTCCTAATCTCCTCCTGGAGAAGCAAGACCTCCTCCTTCAACTCTCCAACCTCAATTTTTAAAACACTGCAGAAGCAAGCCATGCTTTGTAACCGCAGTATACGGTGTTGTACAACAATAGTCAACACCTTGACCAGAGAAACAGTGGTCAACAATACCTTGGCTAGTGACACAAGAGTCAACACCTTGACGAGTGGAACAATAGCCAACACCGCCTTGACCAATGGAGCAATAGTCAACACCTTGAGCAGTGGAACAAAAGTCAACACCACCTTGACCAGTGAAAATAAACATGGAACAACACTAGCCACTGTAAACTCAATAAAACCAAAGGAAAGCCCAGTTGCAATGCTCTGTAGTGCAATTTCACTACCATACCTGTGACAGTGCACATACAGCTAACAACGTTGAATTATCTAAAGGCAAGAAAGGTACAGTGCCAGGCATATCCTAGATATAAATAATGACCCAACATAGGATCCTTGAGAGATGAAACTCATAAGAACTCACAAGAACACTCTCTGACTCACCACTCGAGTTGTGTAAGTATCGACAAAACAATATGGGAACTCTGAGAAGCGAAAAGAAATGAAGAGTAAGCCAGCCAGACACACGTCCACACTGAACCATTGTTAACAACCGACAGTGTGAAAGCAGAAAGAAGGCAGCCCTCTGCTCTGGACAGTTTCCAGTAATTTCTCAAGACTAATGAAGTGAACACATCGACTCCAGGCTGAGGGACTGTTTACTTCAAACTCATTTTCCACCGTACTACTCTGTGTTAGACTGAAGAAGACACTGGCGAAACGTTGCCACAATTAAGCTGGGTGGGTGAGCAATAATTATAAACATCTCTCTTTCACGAATAAAAGTATAATTAACTGGTTCTGTAAAATAATGAGTAATGACAGACATGTCACAGGTAAGAAGGTCACCCCCCCTTCCAGTGCAACCAATAAGGTCACACACCCCTACGAGTGCAATAAGAAGGTCACACCCTTCTACAAGTGCAACAAATAAGGTCACACCCTACAAGTGCAACCAATAAGATCACACACCCCTACGAGTGCAACCAATAAGGCCACACCCTTTTACGAGTGCAGCCAATAAGGTCACCCTACGAGCGTAACCAATAAGGTCAGAGACCCCTATGAGTGCAACCAATAAGAAGGTCACGCCGATGTACGAGTGCAACCAATAAGGTCACACACCCATACGAGTGCAACCAATAAGGTCACACCCCTACGAGTGCAACCAATAAGGTTACACGAGTGCAACCAATAAGGTCACACCCTTCTACGAGTGCAACCAATAAGAAGGTCACGCCCCCGTACGAGTGCAACCAATAAGGAAAGTACCACCTTCCTAAGCTGACTCCCTCTTTGTGTTTTTTTTCTCAGCAACTCCCTCGTTACATCAACTTGGATTATATTTTCACCTTAATACTCTCCACTATCCTCACTGACTCTACCTCATGCATATTTCTTACTCTCACTGACCTTTGATCTTTTCTTATTTCATCCACCTTATTTCATACCATCTTACGGGTTTACTCTTAGTTTTGATAATGAAATAATACAATAATGGCAATATAATAACGAACATTAAAATGGTATAAAATACCGACAGGTTGTTAGGTAAGACACATATGCAACAGTTAGGTATCTTTATTATGAAACGTTTCGCCTACACAGTAGGCTTCTTCAGTCGAGTACAGAAAAGTTGATAGAAGCAGAAGATACTTGAAGACGATGTAATCAGTCCATCACCCTTAAAGTTTTGAGGTGGTCAGTCCCTCAGTCTGGAGAAGAGCATTGTTCCGTTGTCTGAAACAATATGAAGTTGAAGTGACAGAACGGGGCCTTATATAGGGCCAGGAGGTGAGACGTAGGTTGCTTTGGGAGGGCAGGTCCCTCTCAAACCCAGCCGTTCTCACTAGTAGAGATTGTCGAAGTTCATGGTCTGTACCAAGATACCCTTGTGTTGCAGTGTCTGACAGAATGAACATTAAAATGGTATAAAATACCGACAGATTGTTAGGTAAGACACATATGCAACAGTTAGGTATCTTTATTTCGAGTCCAGACTGAGGGACTGACCACCTCAAAACTTTAAGGGTGATGGACTGATTACATCGTCTTCAAGTATCTTCTGCTTCTATCAACTTTTCTGTACTTGACTGAAGAAGCCTACTGTGTAGGCGAAACGTTTCATAATAAAGATACCTAACTGTTGCATATGTGTCTTACTTAACAATATAATAACGAGAGGAAAAACAGTGGAATCTTAACTAATACTAATATAGTGAATATCACTATTTTAATTCCCTCATAGACAGTCAATAGCACAATTTTTACGATACGTAAACGAGCTTTGTGCACCAGATAAAACTTACATATATAATAAAATATTGCGTTACACAGAAATACACACACATATGAATATGTGTATGTTTCTAGTCAAAACACTAATTAAAAAAAAATGCAGTCGTCGAAGTCCAGGTGATAACAGGAGAATACCTTTTCTGATCAGCTTCAAATTCTCAGCCCCCTGGTGTCTCCAGATAGAACTTTTTATTGTTACTGGGCTGTACAAGTCCTAATTTGCCGTTTCAGTTATATTAAATGTGATATTGATAGCTATTCTCTGACTAAAGAATGTCTTTTCTTAGACATAAAAATACTAACACTGATTTAGTCCACTATACAAATAACCCGCACATAGGAGAGAGGAGCTTACGACGTTGCTTCGGTCCGTCTTGGACCATTTACAAAGTCACACTGACAGAAATGAGAGAAGGAGGGAGTATATATAGGCCAGCAGACAGGGACGGGACAAGAGAGGTAGTAGTGGAGGTAATAGTAGTAGTAGTATTAGAGTCATATACTAAGAAAGAGGAGCACTGCAAGGGAGCTAAGGGGCCCAGAAAGATTAAGAAAGGAGCACTGCAAGGGAGCTACGGGGCCCTGACAGATTAAGAAAGAGGAGCACTGCAAGGGAGCTAGGGGCCCACAAAGATTAAGAGGGGAAAAAATAGTAATGGACCAAATACCCAAGGCAGAAAAAAGAAAACCCAAAGGAGAAAGAGGAAAGAAGAAAAGGGAAAAAAGAATGAGGTTAAGTCACGGGTTTTCTGAAGTTTGGAGCATTTTACAATGTAGTGGGAAAGGAAGGCATCCACAAAGACGAAGCCACGACTAAGATTCACACAAGGAAAGTTATGTATAAGGGAGGATTCAACCAGACGGCGACTGTGAAACTTAGAAGTAGGGTAGACAGTTCTAGCAGAAGACCAGTTAATAGGGTGACTGCGATCTCTGACATGACAGAAAATAGCATTGTTGGTGTCGGCAAGCCTAACACTACTTTTGTGCTCCCTGAATCTGCCAGTTTCTACCTTACGTCTAACTTTCACAGTCACCGTCTCGTTGAATCCTCCCTTATTCACAACTTTCCGTGATTTATGTAACAACAATTTTTCACTAATATTCAGCAAATTAGATCATTACAAAACGCATCGATGTCAACAATAATTACTGAGAATCATTTTAACTGAAATATTACTGAAGGAAATCACACCTTCAGCTCTGCCTCGAGAATTTTTTTTTTAAGGAATCTTCAAGGAGAACGAGAGTCTAATTATGCAAATGACACGAAACTTTCGGAATTTAGGTATTGATGCGTGGGTTTCCAGGGACGTTGTTTATGTACTAATTCATCATTTCGCGACCTAGCTGCCAGGGAATGTGGTCGTGCCTCGCACCTCTCTACTGACAGCTCTAGCAAGCTAACCAGTGACGTCATGGCAGTTAGCTTGCGGAGGCGGGTGAATACCATTGGCATAGAGCTTATTCGGGGGGCGATTACACCTGAGAATGCACAGGTATTGCTACCCAAGACTATCCGTGACACTTATGGTATTGAGACCAAGGATTTGTACGGTGTGGCTTTAAATGGCGCCTACCAGATATTTCTGAAACTACTCAAGGGGCCAGTGTATGAGGAGCTGGTTGAGCAATTCCAAGATATCTGCGTAGACGTGTCCCCTGCAGTGCGTGTGCGTATGGCGAATGTCTCACGACAATACACGTGGGTAAAAACTGCGCAACGTGCCCTTCGAGGCCGATGCAATGGATCTCAGCAGTGTTTTCAGCAGATACTAAGTGGTACACATGGTAAAACACGGCAAGTGGGAGGCTGGGGCGTATGCTGGTCTCCCCAAAGGTACGTTTACCCTTAAGATGTCTCTTCACGAGGCCATACCGTCGTATGTGTACCTTAATGACTTCCATACGCAGGTCATGGTGTCGTATGCTGGCCAACGACGGACGTGCCGCCTCTACGGCGCCTATGATCATATGGCGGCAGCGTGTGGGCAGCGAGGGCAGGCCAGGAGGCCGGCCGGTGCAGCAACAAATGATGTTGGGCAGGAGGCTCCCACACATAGACGACAAGGATATGGTGGGCCCATATGGTCACCTTTGGAGTGAGGAGACTGAAGAGCCTGTGGTGGCGTGTGTGACTTGGGGCGCCAGTTTGCGTGCGTCTTGAGGGCAGGGCATGTGCCCAGTATAGCATTATGCCGCTGGTGTGTGTGTGAAATTTACACTATTATGTTATGTTGTAATATTATGGGGTGGGGCCTGTGTGGATTGAGTGGATTGTATATTATACCTATGTATTAACACTATAATAATATGTACTGTATCAATGAGATATGTTTTCATTTTCTTTGTATTTGTATGTTAAGTCGAGGATAGGTTTGGGTGAGTAGCGCAAAGGAGGGGGGTTGCGGCTTCCCACACTTTCGCGCTGGGGAGAATTTTAGTGATAGGTGTCCTTACTTGCAGGGAATTATTCATATGTGCTAAATGTATTTCAGTTTGTGGTGATGTACTGATTGTTTTAATATATATTGAAGCCATGACTGGTGATAGTACACTGTTCCAGCAGTATTGTGGTTGTGTAATACACTGTGTTGGGCGAGCAAGACAACTGTAATGTTAATGTATATATGTCAAAATGTCTGTAAGATTGATGCAGGTTGCTGTGGCAAACCTGTTTGCTTTCTAATAGGAGGGGGTTAACCGGGGGGGGGGGGTTAGCCCACACGGGGTTGTGTGTGGGGTGAATTATTGAGCAATGTAAAAATATTACATCTGTTGCCGAATAGGTCCTGTATTTTACTTTTAATATACTGTACTGTTTCCAATAAAAATATATAAAAAAAATTCTTCATTGGAACCAGTACATGTAATGAGTGAATAGAATATGGAATGTCTCACTATTTTTGCTGTTATTTCTCAAAAAAATATATATATTTTTTTTTATGTTCTTGCATTCAGTGGCTGTGACACCACATACTCTTTTTATGGACTTGGAAGAATGAAAAAAGATAATTCCCACCAACAAAAATAATCTATTACATTAGATATTATATTAACTGGAGTTGCAATAGTTAGAGGCCAGGTCATCATCCCTCACTATAAAACAGGAACTCTTACAAATCTCAGTTATTAGTTATTGATGTGTATTTTTAGCAGATTATCAACCACTCAAACAGTGCTGTTTCTATCTGGTCTTCCTCACGTCTCTTCGGCAGCTAGACAATAATAATTAATAATAATAATAATAATAATAATAATAATAATAATAATAATAATAATATCTTTATTTACTACAAGTACATGTACAAGGATGGGTGTTGATGTTGCAGTTTAAAAACTGTAGTGTAGAACACCCTTCTGGCAAGACAGTGATGGAGTGAATGATGGTGAAAGTTTTTCTTTTTCGGGCCACCCTGCCTTGGTGGGAATCGGCCAGTGTGATAATAAAAAAAAACATGTACAAGGTATACAGACCATAGCTGATATCAGTGACAGTGACAGAAAGCCGCTTGTTATGCTGAGTATTTCCCACAAATTAGGTCAGTGTCCCAGAATGCGACCCACACCAGTCCACTAACACTCAGGTACCTATTTACTGATGGGTGAACACAGGCAATAGGTGTAAAGAAACACGCCCAATGTTTCTAATCTGGCTGGGAATCGAACCCATACCCTCGTGTTGATCACCAAATTCAGATTGAGTTGTCGGGCTGGAAAAAAACAGTAGAAATCTTTGTCATCTGTCTATATAACTGTGGCACCAGTTGTCTCGCGTAGCCTGCAAACTGCAGGCTGTAGGAAGCGGTGCATTGTCCAGTGCATAAAAACTGTCATGGTCAGTTACCTAACCGCCACGGTAGC
Organism: Cherax quadricarinatus; assembly: GCF_038502225.1. Classification (NCBI taxonomy): domain Eukaryota; kingdom Metazoa; phylum Arthropoda; class Malacostraca; order Decapoda; family Parastacidae; genus Cherax; species Cherax quadricarinatus. Next base: position 50,874 of record NW_027195357.1, on the reverse strand, counting down.
GGGAGATTCGTCTGTAAAAACTTGCATTTGTGGTCACAGTGGTGCCTCAGCTAGCCTTCCTATGGTGTATAAATATACGTAGTTGGATGAATCTTATTGTAGCCAGCTGGTCCAGTGGTTAACACGTCGGTCTGGAGCTTTATGACTGATCACAGGTTCTAACCCCACCAGTGCTATGGCTTGTTTTGCAATCGTGTCATCACGATTTCGTGAGTCAGGATGACCTTGGTATGACAGATGAGGAGGAGATTATTATTCTCTAACGATAACATCAAAAAGAAACTTAGTGAATTAGGCCTGAGAGGAAAAACTGTTTAGAAAATAAAAACGCATCATTGAATCTACCTCATGAGAGGTGTGGAAATAAGTCAATTTTTGTGTGAAGGAGCGTGGTACATCTTAATTTAAGAATCTCACTTTTCTAAGCAGAAAAAATGTCGCCCTCGACATTTATAGTAAAAAAAAACTTCTAGTTTGGCAGATATTAAAAATTTTTTATTATAATCATGGGGAAGCGTTAAACCCGTAGGAATATGCAGCGCCTGTGGGGAGGGTTGGGGATGAGAGGTATTCAGGCTTAATTCAGGGAACTGGAGCACAGATCCAATTTCCTAGATCAAGAGCCCCTCACCAGTGTCAAGGAACCTCCCTTGAGGGGCCTTGGATCAAGAGCCCCTCTGTTAGTAACCCTTGAAGAGTTACTAACAGAAAAAAACCTGTGTTTTAAACTCGCCCTCCTCACTGGGACTGGATTACGCAAAACTATGGCGTTTGCTTCATAAAATGCATATAAGCTATCTTGTTCACAATTTATTTTTCTATTTTTTTTCCGTCAGATATACCGTTTTCCAAATAATGGAGAATAACAAGATAAAAGTTCATTACTCGAAAAACGGGGGGCGTGGGAGGGGGGAAGGAGGCGTCAAAATGGGGGGTTGGTACAGTAAGACAGAGGGGAAGAACTTTTTTGATTTCCATTTCTAACGCCTTCAGGAGCATATGTGAAAAATTTCATCTTTTGTATACAAATGTTCCCCTATTTTTCTTAATTTGACCGGACTGTTACAATAGGTTAATTCGTAGGTTGACCCTCCTTAACCAATAGGGGGTCTGCGTGGGGTGATGTTATCAAGCGTCTGAGGGTTGATTTTTTGGTCGTTAATCTGATGGATGGTTTTTCGTGCTTGTTTCTGCACTGTAATAAACGTAAAAGCCTCCCAGTGTTCGAAACAGTTGTGGGTTGAATAATGCATATTATTCCTCTGCCCTGTTGCTGCCAACGGCTCCTCCTTCTCTTAATTCGAAAAGATAATTTCCAAATCATCCGTGTGATTCTCGACAACATTCCTCTCACTCGACCAACAAGACAACTACAATTTCAGATTCCCTACCTCAAACTCCATTGTCCTCTTCGCTCTCGGGCTGAGAGGATCTACTGCGCAGACGCTCCTCAGTTGCCTGACTGTGGTGGTGTGAGGAGGTGGTGTTTTGCGCCTCTGCTGACAATACAGGTGAACTGCTGTTGTCAAAATGGCAGTTAGTCTCAGACGCCGGATCAAAACTGTTGGTATAGAGCTTCATCGAGGAACTATTTTGCCTAGTTCTGCGCTAATCTTATTACCCAAGATCATCAGAGAGACGTACGGCATTCAAGATGGTGAATTATATGGGGTTGCTTTAAATGGAACACATAGAATTTTTGTAAAACTGCTTACAGCAACGGTCTATGAATCGTTGGTCAACCGTTTTCAGGACGTGAGTCTTACCGTCACACCAGCTGTCTGTGTGAGAATGATTGATGTTTCACGGCATTATACGTGGATCAAGTTACGCAATGTTCCTTTTGAGGCGGACGAGGCAGATATCAGGAAAGTTTTCGAGAAATATGGAACAGTTCATATCGCCCAGCATGGTATGTGGGCGGCAGGCGCCTATGTAGGTCTGCCAGAGGGTACTTTTAACCTCAAAATGACTTTGAGACACCCATTACCGTCCTATGTTTATCTACAAGAATTCAGGAAGCAGGTCATGGCTATGTATCCCGGGCAACGACGTACGTGCCGCCTATGTGGTAAGTATGATCACATAGCAGTGACATGTGAGAAGCGGAGACATGTGCCTGGACGTGTGGTGGAAGTCGCAGTTCCTGCTTCAAAGGTGGCAGGTGTGGAACAGCCATCGGACGGAGAGCGTGGTGTTTTGTGGAGTGAGATAGTGGATCAGGCACACAGGACTGGAGGTGAGTTTGAGTCCCTCCACCAGTTGCCTGACCCGGAGTTTCCTCCAGTGGATAAGGAGAAGCAGAAACTACAGGATGAAGTTATTGAAATAGAGGAGGAATTGGCAGAGGTTTTGAAGACTGTCACTGCCTGAGGAGGACATTACATCTGAGCGAGGTGTCGTTGGAGAGTCATCGCTTCCAGTTTGTCGGAGACGTGACATTTTGGGAATTGATGGTGTGAAGCAATCGTCCCTAGAATCAATAAACCATTGTCAGGTGGAGGTGGAGGTTCATCGTGAGGCAACACCGGATCAAGATATACGAGACGAGACTGTCACGAGGACGAGGGCTGCTACGTCAGATTCTGATGATGTCCTGACGCCAGCGCAAAGGCCTGGGAAGCAGACTGGGGTGGAGGGTGAGGGTAGTGGTGTACGTGGTGGTGGCCATGATAGGAGGCACCGGAAGAAGGGGGGGGGGGAAGAGGGTACTCTGAAGGTGTCAAGCAGGAATATAAGCTCTGGAGTTGTAAAGAGTGATGAGAGGAGGCAGGGGTGGAAAATTTAAAAGGCTTTAGGTGTATGACTGTAAACGTTAATGGTTTATGTAGCAGTATGAAGAGAGAATGGTTTCGTACGTTTCTGAATACACCTAGGGTGGATATTGTGTTCCTTCAGGAGCATAATTTTAAAGAGGATAGGGTGTTGGAGGTGGCAGGTTTTCGAGTAGTTGCCCTGCCATCTACCCGTCTAAAAGGTGGTGTGGATATTTTAATAAGGGAGACGAGCCCGTTTGTTTTGCAGAGAAGTGAGGGGGGGAGGGAGGGTGCTGCGTGTGGATGGGTGGTGGATGGGCAAGCGTTTGTCTTTTGTAAGTGTGTATGCGCCGGCGGAAAATAACATACAGGTAAAGAAGGAATTTGTGTGTGAGTATCTTGTGTTTTTCTTACGTGCACTGCCGGAGATGGCAATAGTTGGTGGGGACTGGAATTGTGTAATCAGGGTGGCTGACGTGGACCCGAAAGGGGCAGGATATATGTCTGTGGCTCTCAGGGAATTGTTAAGGGATGTTACGTTACGTGATGCATTTGGGGGGTGGAACAGAACATACATTCGTTAGGAGAGGATATGCAGCGAGGTTAGATAGTGTACCTTTCTCAGGGAGTGGATGTAAAATCTTTCAGTACTGTTGAGGCAACTATGTCGGATCATAGGGCAGTGGTGGTGGAGGTAGGGTGGGGGGCGCTCGCAGAAATACACAGAAGTTATTGGAAACTAAATATAAGTGTGTTAAGTGGGTTAAGGGGATTTCTGTCCTATGGAGGGAGCTTAGTGAGGAAGAACAGGGGGTGGACGACATCGTGACATGGTGGGACTGTGTTGCGAAGGAAAGGATTAGAAAGTTTTATGTGAGGGAGGGCAAACGTATTAATACTTTAAAATATGGGCTTGCGAACCATTTAGAGGATAGGTTAAGAGGCTGCTATGGACAGGGGTTGGTTGGGAATAATTTTCCTATGGATGAAATAGTTGAAATAAAAGGGAGACTGAGAGTGTTACAAAATGAAAGGTTTCAAGCGGTAAGGGTGCAGGCAGGGGTGGAAGAAGTGCTTTGGGGCGACAAGCCGTCAGCGTGTGTTTTGCGGCATCAAAAGCAAAGGCAGGCGGTGACAGCTATCCCATGTTTAGAGGTAACGGAGATGGTAGGGAATTATAGAGCAGGGGAGGAGATACGAACCACGAAAGGGATGTGTGCGTATGCGGAGGCTTGGGATGAGGAGTACTGGACAAGTGGGGGGGGGGTGACGTGGCTTTAGACAAGGTGTGCACTTATGTAACGTGTAATTTAGGGAATAGCGACAGAAAGGCTTTAGGTGGGATTATTACGGCAGAGGAATTAGAGAACGCGTTAAGGGGAATGAGGAAGGGTAAAGCTCGGGGTATTGACGGTCTCCCGGTTGAATTTTGTTTACAACATTGGGCATTAATAAGGGGATTTATAGTTAGGTTATTTAATCGAATGAAGGAGAAGGGTGAGTTATGTGAGAAGCAGGCTACAGCAGTTGTAGTGTTGGTCCTGAAGGGCAAGGGGCAGCCCACCCTTCGGGAGTACCCAGCCATATCGCTGCTGTGTGCAGACTATAAGGTTTTTTGCAAAAATCTTAAGAAATAGGTTTAAATGTGTTGTGGGGAGGGTGGTTTCGAAATCTCAGTTTGGGCTGCCCGGAAGGTCGATGACTGAAGGACATGGGATACTGAGAAGTTTTGTGGAGTCTAAAGGAGGGGGTGAGGGGGCGGCTTTGTTGGCCCTAGATTGGCAGGGAGCTTATGATAAAGTGGAAAGGAAAGCTTTGCTGGTTATACTTAGGAGACAGGGTTTTGGGGAGGAAATAGTCGAGTGGGTAAATACGTTGTATAAGGGGGCCAAAATGAGGATACAGATTGGAAATAAATGGTATAAAATACCGACACAATGGAAATATAAACACATATGCAGTATAATGTGATCCTTTATTGACTACGTTTCGCCCACACAGTGGGCTTTTTCAAGTCACAAACAGATCTACCTGGGGTGGAAGGGACGCGAGTATTTATAGTCAGGTTCAGAATGCAGCATTCTCCACCTGACCTCAGCATTCTGAACCTGACTATAAATACTCGCGTCCCTTCCACCCCAGGTAGATCTGTTTGTGACTTGAAAAAGCCCACTGTGTGGGCGAAACGTAGTCAATAATCACATTATACTGCACATGTGAGGATACAGATTGAACATTAAAATGGTATAAAATACCGACAGGTTGTTAGGTAAGACACATATGCAACAGTTAGGTATCTTTATTTCGAAACGTTTCGCCTACACAGTAGGCTTCTTCAGTCGAGTACAGAAAAGTTGATAGAAGCAGAAGATACTTGAAGACGATGTAATCAGTCCATCACCCTTAAAGTTTTGAGGTGGTCAGTCCCTCAGTCTGGAGAAGAGCATTGTTCCATAGTATGAAACAATATGGAGATGAAGTGACAGGATGGAGCCTTATATAGCGCCAGGAGGTGAGACGTAGGTCACTAGAAGAGGTAAGAACGCAGATGTTGTGAGGTCAGGTCCCTCTCAAATGCAGCCGTTCTCACTAGTAGAGGTTGTCGAAGTTGATTGCAGATCTGTACCAAGATACCCTTGTGTTGCAGTGTCTGACAGATTGTACATTAAAATGGTATAAAATACCGACAGGTTGTTAGGACTGATTACATCGTCTTCAAGTATCTTCTGCTTCTATCAACTTTTCTGTACTCGACTGAAGAAGCCTACTGTGTAGGCGAAACGTTTCGAAATAAAGATACCTAACTGTTGCATATGTGTCTTACCTAACAACCTGTCGGTATTTTATACCATTTTAATGTTCAATCTGTCAGACACTGCAACACAAGGGTATCTTGGTACAGACCTGCAATCAACTTCGACAACCTCTACTAGTGAGAACGGCTGCATTTGAGGAGGACCTGACCTCCCAACATCTGCGTTCTTACCTCTTCTAGTGACCTACGTCTCACCTCCTGGCGCTATATAAGGCTCCATCCTGTCACTTCATCTCCATATTGTTTCATACTATGGAACAATGCTCTTCTCCAGACTGAGGGACTGACCACCTCAAAACTTTAAGGGTGATGGACTGATTACATTGTCTTCAAATATCTTCTGCTTCTATCAACTTTTCTGTACTCGACTGAAGAAGCCTACTGTGTAGGCGAAACGTTTCGAAATAAAGATACCTAACTGATGCATATGTGTCTTACCTAACAGGATACAGATTAATGGGTGTGGGAAGGGAGATTGCAATGAGCAGAGGACTTAGACAGGGATGCCCCATGTCCCAGATATTGTTTGCGTGTTTTCAGGACCCCTTTTATTGAATGGTTGAACGTAGCTTATGTACTCCAGGTGAGGGAGGTTAGGGGGGAGGGAGGGCCTGGCCGGGATTAATAGGTTATGTAGACGACTCAACTGTTCTGGTTTGTGAAGGGATGTTAATGGGAGTTTTGGATGATGTGCAATTGTTTGGAAGTGCCACGGGAATTCAGGTAAATAGTGAGAAGTCAAGGGTCATGTGGTTGGGTACTTGGGTGGGGGGGGGAGATGTAATGTTGTTAAAGAATGGGCAGTGTCTTTGAAGATTTGTGGTATTATTTATAGGGATGACTCGGATAGGTTATTGGAAAGGATCGTGGGGCGTCTAGGTGTTTTGAGACCCCAGCACCTAACTCTTGTACAGCTAGTGATAGTCGTGAATGTTTTATTGTACAGTAAGGTTTGGCATGTCGCAGCTGTGTTCCCAATTACAGGGACAGCGATTGTGGGGATCATAAGACGGGTGTACAAATTTTTGTGGGGTTCAAGTTGCCATTGGTTAAGGAGAGAAGTTTTAATGTTACCTGTACGGCAGGGTGGGTTGGGGTTGATGGATCTGATAAGGAGGGCTAAATGTGTGTTTCTTAAATGGGAAGTTTTGTGTGTGGGTGTGCAGGCGGGGCAGTTGGATAGAATACATGATAGGCTGGGTATGTGGTATAGAGGAATAGAGTTGTGGGAATGCGAAATCGTTTTGAGGGCTTTGATGTTGGTTAAGGAACTGAGAAATGTTCGAATAAGGGTTTTGTGTAGGTTGCTGGCGGGTAGGTGCGTTGTCCCAGTTAAGAGTTTGTCCCCCATGTATACGTGGAAGAGCATCTGGTATAGGTTTAGTAGCTGAAGTTAAACCCTAGGGAGCGTGAGGTGATGTTTCGGTTTCGTTTTCTCCAGGTTGAGGAACTGATTACCTCAAACTTCTCCTCTCCTTACCAATTTCTACTTTGTATTGGACTGATGAAGCCACAGTGTGGCGAAACGTTTCTTCTAGAAAGATTCCCATGTGTTGCATAAGTGTCTCAATTCTTCAACTTGTCGGTTTTCTAAAACATTCATGACATCCAAGATGTTTTCTTTTTATGTTTATTTATATATGTAAAGCTGTATTGGTTTAAAAATAAAATATAAAAACAAAAAACTCAAACTCCTCGTCACTATAATAATGTCTCCACGTTATCTTTGAAGAATAAGACATTTTTGCAACATTTAGGAGTTTGAGGAAACGTTTTGCCAGCCAGTTAGCCCTTGTGGCTTAGCGCTTCTTTTTGATTATAATAATAATAATAATTTGCCAGCCAGTGGCTTCTTCAGTCCGATACGGAGAAGAACGGTGGATGTTAAAAATTTGTTTACGCTTGAGCCCAGTGAAGCTTCAGATGTGTTGTGGGGTTATAAGGGAGCTTAACGATCCTATCAGCAGCTGGTCCGAGTTTCAGTTTTCTTCCTCAACATGGCGGGTCCGTGTAGTGTCAGTTAGTAGTGATGCTCAAGCAAATTGCCCAGCAAAATAACAAACTGTGCACGAGAAGCCTTTCGAAGTTTCCAGGTAAACTAACCTTATAATAATACCTTAGAAAATGACCAGATCCCAAACATTTTAGATAACCAATTTTGGGCAGAAGATTTGTAGGTGTCAGATAACTGACACCTCATTTTTTTTTTTCTTAAATTAATTCATATGACCGCTAAACGACTTTAAATAAATTAGAAAAAAAAACATTGAACTATGTCTGGATGTCACTGAGGTTAAGAATAGTTTTAGAGGGAAATAACAAAACATTAATATCCACATTTACACCTCATCATCGCCAGTGATTTGTTCCATAGTCGACTCTCCTTTTTTTCCCTGACTCTCACATTCAGAGTCCCGTGGCTTGGCGGCTAATGCTCTCACTTCACAAGATGATATCCGGGTTCGATTCCCGCCGAGGGTAGAAACATTTGGCGTGTTTCTTTACACCGATTGTCTATGTTCACCCATCAGTAAAGTAGGTACCTGGGTGTTAGCCGACTGGTGTGGGTCGCATCCTGGGACAAAACTGACCTATTTTGCCCGAAATGCTCTGCAAAACAAGCGGCTTTCTACATAGTAGTATGTCACTGATGTCATCTATGGCCTGCATACCTTGTACATATACTTGTCCGAAGTCTCATCCCTTACAGTTACTCTCTGTATTCCGTCATTCAGGCACATTGGCCTTTTCCTAATTTTCTGGTACCTGTCCTGACTGGAGAGAATGATTGTATTTCTCTGCTATTGGGTCACATAGTTCTCTGTTCTTCTCTCAGTACTCACCGAGATGATATGTGGTCCCAGTGATGCTGATCCATCACCATTTCTTCTCGTGTGCTGCTTATGCCTTCTGAAGCCTATTGGTCCGGTGTGACTATAGAGCTGTCTGGGAACTCTTCACTTTCTTGTTTGAAGGTTTTTTTTTTTTATTCTTTTGCTAAGTTCTTAACATATTTCTCTGTATATTCTCTTTCAACGTCCATTCTTCCTTCACTATTAGTAAGTAAGTAAGTTTATTCAGGTATACACAAATACAGTTATATAGAATTATCATACACAGCAGCATATGTGTAGAGAACCTGGGATAACCCAAAAAAGTGAGACAGAATGACTTATTTCCATTGGGGTCCTTTTACCTTATTATTATAATATAAAGGTTATAATAGATTCTTATTATTCTATAATGAAGATAACATCTTATTATTATACTAAAAGACTATCTACAATACGAGGGTCATTATTAAAATTACATTTGCGTTAGCTAAAAAATAAAAAAAATCATTCCCCTCCCTTTCTGTAGCTACATTCATCAGACACCTTTTGACACTCTTCTTGAACTGGTTCATGCTATGACTGGCTTTGACATGTGCGGGTAGTCTGTTCCATTTCTTTATTGCTGTACAATAAAAGGTGTTTGAAGCCTGGCCACTGACTGTGGCTACTACAAAGTTGTGCTCTCTCCTCTTATACGACTGTGAAGTAACATTGATACTTTTTGGTCTCTGATGTTTTATTTTCAACTGTTTTCAACTTACCTTCTTATTCTTGCATATTAATTTCTGTTTTGTTTGTTTCAGGTTTTCTGCTGTTGATTTCGCTCTGTTTCTTAAAAACATTCTTGTTCCTTTGGCCTCTTGGCAGTCTTGGTTGAAAGTTGATGTTTTTTCTGCTTTCTTGCATATATATTTTTAATTTTGGTACAAATCTACTGTGTACCTCTGTAATCTTTTGACTACCGCCCACGGGATGGGTATGGCGTACATAATAAGCATATTAAGCTAACTAAATGGCACAAATCCTTCGTCTACCAACGTTTTGCCTCTTGTACCTCCTCTTCTTGTACAGTTTTGTACTTCATTTCCCTTCGTGTGTACATATTTCAGAAGGGTTTTCGTTCCATCATTGTCCTCTCTTCTGAAGTCCTAGTTTATGTTACTTCTCCCATTTCCTTCTTCATTATCATGTCCACTAAATGCTCAAACCTTGATGTCACGTGATCACCAGCTGCTGATCACAATCATTGTGAGTGTTTGTGTAATCACCTATACGTTGTAGCAGGGGTAGATTCAGAGTTCCTGTTTGCATGTGTGTGTGTGTCTTTGTGTGTGTACTCACCTACTTGTGGTTGCAGGGGTCGAGACTCGGCTCCTAGCCCCGCCTCTACTAGGTCCTCTCTCTCCCTGCTCCATGAGCTTTAACATACCTCGTCTTAAAGCTATGTATGGTTCCTGCTTCCACTACCACACTTTCCAGACTATTTCACTTCCTGACAACTCTGTGACTGAAGAAATACTTCCTAACATCCCCTTGACTCATCTGAGTCTTCAACTTCCAATTTTCACCCCTTGTTTCTGTGTCCCCTCTCTGGAACATCCTGCCTATGTTCACCTTATTTATTCCTTGCAATATTTTTTAAGTCTTTATCATGTCTCCACTGACCCTCCTGTCCTCCAGTGTCGTCAGGTTGATTTCCCTTAACCTTTCTTCGTAGGACATTTACCTTGTGTGTGTGTGTGTGTGTGTGTGTGTGTGTGTGTGTGTGTGTGTGTGTGTATAAAATCATTTTCTTTTCACCAGACTCAATAATAACCATACTGAATATTTCTCATGAGGAATATCTAAGTCACAAGATAATCCAGACATCGAAGCTTTACCTCACTTGACTTAAGCTTAAGCAGTAAAAAATAAATCCCACGTCATAAGACGTAAGTGTAGGACATTTGCCTCACATAAAAAAAAATCAATAGCATATTCTGGAGAGAGTTTATCTGGAGAGAGTTCCGGGGGTCAACGCCCCCGCGGCCCGGTCTGTGACCAGGCCTCCTTAGGTCAGTGTCCCAGGATGCGACCCACACCAGTCGACTAACACCCAGGTACCCATTTTACTGATGGGGAACATAGACAACAGGTGGAAAGAAACACGTCCAATGTTTCTACTCTGGCTGGGAATCGAACCCAGGCCCTCACCGTGTGAAGCGAGAGCGTTAACCACCACTAGATTTATTTTACTGATTCAAATTTCTTCTAAACTTGACATAAGAATATTTCTTCATTGATGTCAATGGATACATTCAATAAATCATAAACCAATTTAATAATTAAATAATTTGCACGTAGGTCTGCCTTATCAGTAGTAAATTAAGCTTTAACAAATAGTAGGACAATAATAAACTTCTAGGATCCTCCTGCTAGCAAGATCTCTAGATACTAGAGGAGAATGCACGCAGTTGGAACATCACTGTTAGTAAAGAAAGACTATATGAGGAGGAATTTAGATACATCTTAAGGCTGCGTCAGCCTATCCTCAGATTCCAATGCTATGTACTTAGTCATATAAATTAATTGCTCTTAAAAGTAATTTACCTATGTTAATATATATATATATATATATATATATATATATATATATATATATATATATATATATATATATATATATATATATATATATATATATATATATATATATATATATATATATATATATATATATATATATATATATATATATATAACGCAATAAGTTCACAGTAAACAGATATCACAGTACACACACTGTGAATAATAGCGAAATTTCAAGCCCTTTCGTGACTTCTCACATTATCAAGGAACTATAAAAATGAAAGGTTAACAGGAAAGCATGTAATGACGCCGCTCCACAACAACACCTAACTCTTTAGGATGATGTAGGTAGGTAGTCAGTGATCCGTGAAACACAGCTTATACTCTACCCAAAAAAAAATTTAATATACCTTAAATTCTTCCCAAATTTTATTAATTATAAATGAATCCAATTTATATATACCAAAAGAAATATTCATATTTTCAAAGCTACTTTTTATGTAACATGATACAATTATATTCCTGTCGGCTATGGACTTGCTTGATATAACATGGGGTAAAATGCATTTCAAAGAGAGGACGCAGGTTTAACCAGGGTAATGGCAGCGCTACTCAGTGGATAGGGAGCTCTACACCGTAGGTACACAATGAGTTACCAACTGCTTCCTGTACACAGGAAGTAGGCTGCTGTGCAGTGTGGGTTCTATACAGAGAGCAGGCAGCACTAAACAGGGATTGGGCAGCTCTGCACAGGAGGAAGGAAACTCTAGGCTTGGTACAGGAAGCTCTTTTAAGGAAATGTTTAGAACTATACAATGGTGAGGTGGTTATATACCTGGAGAGAGGCAGCTGTACAGTTTGAATAAGCTCTACTGACTAAAGAATGTATACAAACTGGGAATGCTCTACTGAGGAAGCTCTAAATGCTAAGAGGCTCTTCAGAGTGAAAAGCTTCTCTTTCTGAGACTTTCCACTGATTGAGAGGCTTTATACACTGGGGGTGCTCCATAGACTATGGAAGTTCTACAATCTTTGGAAACTCTGTTCACTTAGAGACTCTGTAGAGTGCCTCTACAGAGTGTTAGGACGCAGGGGGTGTCGCTCGTACCCCTGGCGAATCCTGGTGAGAGCAGTGTCAACGCAAGGCAGCAATAGTGGTATCTTCAGCACTAGTGTCACCACCGGTAACACCACAACAAACTGTGGAAGGAACCAAAAAGTGTGTTTTCAGACGGTAATCTCTGAGCAGTCAGCTGCCCCTTTAGTAAATAAACAGTATGTTAAGGAGAGTCAGTAGCGTCTGTTAAATACTTAATTCAGTAACATATCTATATTAATTTTTTTTAATTATTCTTTATCGTAAATCCAGACTCAAACATACACTCTGGATTATTAACAACTTTCGCTTAATAAAACAAATTTCTCGTGACTAACACTGTTAATATTTGATGCCCGTCTTTGTAATTAACTTTTAACCTTTTGTAACTGTGGGTTAACTTTTCTGTAATATGTAGTAACCACTTACACAATTTTTATATATGGTGTGGAAAATTGCATTTATCTGAATGTATCATTATGTACATAACAGTAAATGAACAAAGATAATTATTATTTATCAGTTAGACAAGTAGGAATTTGGGACACCTAGGTCGCAAAAAATGTCCCCCTTCGATACCTACCACTGTCATATCCACAAGTTGCTCTGGACCTATTAATTACAAATGAAATATACATACACCAGGAATTCTGGTAAACATATAAATTTGTGGACTGTATATTAAATTAATAAAGGATTATATATATACACATTTACATAACAGAAGGAGAATATATCTTAATATCACTCACTAATTTGACTGGAGATTAAGGTGTATCATACTCAGAAAACCTCACTGTCTATACATGAAATAAAACTGTCCAGAGTTAAACATAACAGACTTATCTGAGGTTCCTGGAGCTGTCTCGTCCAGTCGCTTGATATCTCAAGTTATGCAGGAATGCACATCCAACAATTTCGCCTCCTATTTGAGAGGTGTCAACCCAATTTTAATCTCTAGAGCACGAAAAATTCTTCCCATTATGCACTAACGTTAGTGTCCAATTCAAACAAAATGGCGAGTGTTGTCTGCGCAGGCGCAGGTCCAGTTTCCCATTTTCCATAATATATTTCTTTTAAATACAGTATGGCCATCTATTTACATATAACTACTGCATTTCTGGAAAATATATACAGTATTTTCCACACTGCAGCCGGCCGGAGTTCGTTGCTAAACGACTCAAATTACTCCTTCCTTTAGGAGACGATTCCAGCCGGTTCTGGCTTGAGTGGCTGTTCTCCTAGTAGGTCTTACTACGATTTCATCTTCAGGCATCATTTGGTCTGCGCTACCTGGAGTTTACCTGGAGAGAGTTCCGGGGGTCAACGCCCCCGCGGCCCGGTCTGTGACCAGGCCTCCTGGTGGATCAGAGCCTGATCAACCAGGCTGTTGCTGCTGGCTGCACACAAACCAACGTACGAGCCACAGTCCGGCTGGTCAGGAACCGACTTTAGGTGCTTGTCCAGTGCCAGATTAAGACTGCCAGGGGTCTGTTGGTAATCCCCCTTATGTATGCTGGGAGGCAGTTGAACAGTCTCGGGCCCCTGACACTTATTGTATGGTCTCTTAACGTGCTAGCGACTCCCCTGCTTTTCATTGGGGGATGGTGCATCGTCTGCCAAATCTTTTGCTTTCGTAGTGAGTGATTTTCGTGTGCAAGTTCGGTACTAGTCCCTCTAGGATTTTCCAGGTGTATATAATCATGTATCTCTCCCGCCTGCGTTCCAGGGAATACAGGTTTAGGAACCTCAAGCGCTCCCAGTAATTGAGGTGTTTTATCTCCGTTATGTGCGCCGTGAAGGTTCTCTGTACATTTTCTAGGTCAGCAATTTCACCTGCCTTGAAAGGTGCTGTTAGTGTGCAGCAATATTCCAGCCTAGATAGAACAAGTGACCTGAAGAGTGTCATCATGGGCTTGGCCTCCCTAGTTTTGAAGGTTCTCATTATCCATCCTGTCATTTTTCTAGCAGATGCGATTGACACAATGTTATGGTCCTTGAAGGTGAGATCCTCCGACATGATCACTCCCAGGTCTTTGACGTTGGTGTTTCGCTCTATTTTGTGGCCAGAATTTGTTTTGTACTCTGATGAAGATTTAATTTCCTCGTGTTTACCATATCTGAGTAATTGAAATTTCTCATCGTTGAACTTCATATTGTTTTCTGCAGCCCACTGAAAGATTTGGTTGATGTCCGCCTGGAGCCTTGCAGTGTCTGCAATGGAAGACACTGTCATGCAGATTCGGGTGTCATCTGCAAAGGAAGACACGGTGCTGTGGCTGACATCCTTGTCTATGTCGGATATGAGGATGAGGAACAAGATGGGAGCGAGTACTGTGCCTTGTAGAACAGAGCTTTTCACCGTTGCTGCCTCGGACTTTACTCTGTTGACGACTACTCTCTGTGTTCTGTTAGTGAGGAAATTATAGATCCATCGACCGACTTTTCCTGTTATTCCTTTAGCACGCATTTTGTGCGCTATTACGCCATGGTCACACTTGTCGAAGGCTTTTGCAAAGTCTGTATATATTACATCTGCATTCTTTTTGTCTTCTAGTGCATTTAGGACCTTGTCGTAGTGATCCAATAGTTGAGACAGACAGGAGCGACCTGTTCTAAACCCATGTTGCCCTGGGTTGTGTAACTGATGGGTTTCAAGATGGGTGGTGATCTTGCTTCTTAGGACCCTTTCAAAAAATTTTATGATATGGGATGTTAGTGCTATTGGTCTGTAGTTCTTTGCTGTTGCTTTACTGCCCCCTTTGTGGAGTGGGGCTGTCTGTTGTTTTTAGTAACTGTGGGACGACCCCCGTGTCCATGCTCCCTCTCCATAGGATGGAAAAGGCTCGTGATAGGGGCTTCTAGCAGTTCTTGATGAACACGGAGTTCCATGAGTCTGGCCCTGGGGCAGAGTGCATGGGCATGTCATTTATCGCCTGTTCGAAGTCATTTGACGTCAGGATAACATCGGATAGGCTTGTGTTAATCAAATTTTGTGGCTCTCTCATAAAAAATTAATTTTGATCTTCGACTCTCAGTCTGGTTAGCGGCTTGCTAAAAACTGAGTCATATTGGGACTTGAGTAGCTCACTCATTTCCTTGCTGTCATCTGTGTAGGACCCATCTTGTTTAAGTAGGGGCCCAATACTGGACGTTGTTCTCGACTTTGATTTGGCACAGGAGAAGAATTACTTTGAGTTTCTTTCGATTCCATTTATTGCTTTTAGATCTTCCCGCGATTCCTGACTCCTATAAGATTCCTTTAGCTAAAGTTCGATGCTTGCTATTTCTCTGACCAGTGTCTCCCTACGCATTTCATATATATTGACCTCTTTTAGCCGCTCTGTTATTCTTTTCTGTCGCCTGTAAAGGGAGCGCCTGTCTCTTTCTATTTTACATCTACTCCTCCTTTTTCTTAGAGGAATAAGCCTTGTGCATACATCGAGTGCCACCAAGTTAATCTGTTCTAGGCATAAGTTGGGTCTGTGTTGCTTAGTATATCTTCCCAGCTTATATCGGTTAGGACTTGGTTTACTTGGTCCCACTTTATGTTTTTGTTATTGAAGTTGAATTTGGTGAATGCTCCCTCGTGACTAGTCTCATTATGTCGGTCTGGGGCTCCACGCATACATGTCTGAACCTCAATTATGTTGTGATCTGAGTATATTGTTTTTGATATGGTGACATTTCTTATCAGATCATCATTGTTAGTGAAGATGAGGTCTAGTGTATTCTCCTGTCTAGTAGGCTCTATTATTTGCTGGTTTAAATTGAATTTTGTGCAGAGATTTAATAGCTCGTGTGTGTGTGAGTTTTCATCAGAGCTGCCTCCTGGTGTTATTACTGCAACAATATTATTTGCTATATTCCTCCATTTTAGGTGCCTTAAGTTGAAATCCCCCAGGAGCAAGATGTTGGGTGCAGGAGCTGGAAGATTTTCCAGACAGTGGTCAATTTTTAACAGCTGTTCCTGGAATTGCTGGGAGGTTGCATCCAGAGGCTTGTAGACTACCACAATGACTAGGTTTTGGTTCTCGACCTTTACTGCTAAAACTTCCACTACATCATTTGAGGCATTAAGCAGTTCTGTGCAAACAAGTGACTCTGCAATGTACAGGCCAATGCCCCCCCCCTTTTGCCTGTTCACTCTGTCACATCTGTATAGGTTGTAACCTGGGATCCATATTTCGTTGTCCAAGTGATCCCTTATGTGGGTCTCAGTGAAAGCCGCGAACATTGCCTTTGCCTCTGCAAGCAGTCCACGGATGAAAGGTATTTTGTTGTTTGTTGCTGGCTTTAGACCCTGTATATTTGCAGAGAAGAATGTCATCGGACTGGTGGTATTGTTGGTACTGGGGGGGGGGGATTTTTTTCCGGCATTAGTATCTGTATCTGTTGGTTTGGAGTGGAGGCCATCGACTGTGGTTCCACTCCAGGAATGACTGAATTTGGTGTACGATTTCTGCCATTTCCTGCCAGTTTTTTTTTCCTTCCTGGCACTAAAAAACCTCTCCCTCTTGAGTGGCTGTGGCTACCCAGGTTTTCCCATGGCCTGGATGTTTTGTATCTTTTTGTCCCCTTTAGATGGTGTGCCTGGCAATTTAAGTTATAGCACAGTCTTTCCTGTACTGAAGAGGTACACATTTCAGGGTGAAAAAGCTTACAGGAAGGGAGTTTGCATTTTCCTGTTGTCATATGGGCACGGCATTTTCTAGGGTGGTCATAGTTGCACGTCCCGTCTGTTTTTTCCAGATTTCCCATGTCTGCAGATACCAAGTGCATAGTATGTGCACAGGCTTGGTTTCCGTTTGCCTTGGGTTTCTGTGACTGTATTTCCTGTTGGTGCATGTTATCTTCCATATCACTCGTGTCACTTTCCCTCAGATTTTCATTTACGTTTGATTGAACACCTAATTCCAAGGGAATCAATTTATTAATTGTGCATAAACTTTCCTGGCCACGACACAACACTTTGATATTCCTGACAACACCTTGTGCATCTGGGTACAATGTCAATAGTTTGCCCAGAGGCCACAATGTTCGATGTTGTTCAGTGTCAATTAACACAATGTCACCTGGTTGAATGGTCTGTCGATTTACTGCCTCTGTCGCACCATAAAAGTGTTCACGTAGTGTAAGAAGATATTCCTTATGCCACACATTAGACCAATGATCAATTATTTTATTTAACATTTTAAATTTATTACACAACACTACTGCATCATTGTAATCTTCATCACTTTCTTCAGGATTGTCTCTATAGACAGGGGCAGCTTCCAATTTCCTTCCACACATTAGGTGAGAAGGTGTTAATACATCTGCATCAGGTGTATCACTCATGTACGAGAGAGGCCTATTATTTATCCGATTCTCCGCCTCCACTAACACTGCACCGAATTCTTGCAAATTAATTCTCTTCCGGTGTAGTACTTTACGGAGACACCTCTTCACTGTGCCTATCAGTCTTTCATACAGCCCCCCCTTCCAAGGGGCTCTAGGAGTAATAAATTTCCAGGTACACCCTCGCTGGGTTAACAGAAATTGAACATCGTTACTATTATTTAATTCTATCAAATGTTGAGCACCTGCTACAAAATTTGTGGCATTATCCGAAATCATCAATCTCGGACAGGATCTCCTAGCTGCAAATTTTCGAAACAGCTGTATAAACTGTTCTGCAGACAAGTCCTGAGCCACTTCTAAATGAACTGCCCTAGTAGCAGTACAGGTGAACAAACAAACATACACTTTCAGTGGAACACCATCTGAAGTACCTGTTAAAATTATTGGACCACTGTAGTCTACACCTGTTACATCAAATAGTTTCACTAATTGTACACACTCCTTTGGCAATGGTGGAGGACCTGGGTACACATAGGATCTGGCATCCACACGGCGACATATTACACAAGATTTAATCACCCTTTTTACACTTTGCCGTCCTTGTGAAATCCAGAAAGTCTCCCTAATACAATTTAAGGTATCTTGTGCCCCACCATGCATTACATTTTTGTGGGCATTTAAAACAATTAAATTTGTTAGATGATGAGTTTTGGGCAGTAAGATAGGGTGTTTAGCATAATCACCCAATTCAGCATTTTGTAACCTACCTCTGCACCTAATTACACTGTTCTCTAAATACAGCCCCAATTTCTCTATTATGGAACCTCTCGGTAGGTAAGACACATAGGCAACAGTTAGGCAACTTTATTCCGATACGTTTCACCTACACAGTAGGCTTCTTCAGTCGAATACAGAAAATAGGCTGGAACAGTAGAGATGTGAAGACGATGTAATCAGTCCATCACCCTTGAAGTCGTAGAATTTGAGGTTGTCAGTCCCTCAGCCTGGAGAAGTTCAGTTCCATAGTCAGGAACTATCTGAAGATCAAGCGACAGTGCGGAGACTTAAATACTGTCGGAAGGAGAGGTGCAGAGTAGTAGTAGTAGTGAGAATGTAGCCACTGAGAGGTCAGGTCCCTCTCAGATCCAACAGTTCTCACTTGAAAGGGTTGTCCAAGGTGTTTTCTGTACCAAGAGGCCATGTGTTGCAGTGTCTGACAAGATGAACATCAAAATGGTATACAATACCGACAGGTTGGTAGTTAAGATACAATACCTGTCGGTATTGTATACCATTAATGAAAATGAACTGTAATTACTTATTACATACAACATACCACTTACTTGTTCATTGGATGGGAGGTAGCATTTGAAATGCGGGGTTACTAAATCCTCCCATTTGCTAAAGATAATGTGGAGAGCAGCCAGCAGCAGTGTAAGCCAACCAACACGACTTTGCAAGAAGGAGAACTCCTTCCATGTCATGGATCCTGCAACTGAAGGCAGAGAAGCCAGTCCCAGCACCCCAGCTAGTACGAAGGTCACTATACCTGTACAATACAAGTACGGAGGTTATTATACCAGTACGATGCAATATTCTACGAGAGGTGTCACCTGAGGTGTATCATATGAGGTGGAAGTATTTGCTACTGCTCCTTTGGGCTTAGAGTTCTGTGCATGCTCTAAACCCCTACCTCTGTCTCTGTCTCTGTCTTTCTGTTTGTCTGTCTGTCTGTCTGTCTTTCTCTCTCTCTCTCTCTCTCTCTCTCTCTCTCTCTCTCTCTCTCTCTCTCTCTCTCTCTCTCTCTCTCTCTCTCTCTCTCTCTCTCTCTCTACCTCTCTCTACTTCTCTCTCTACCTCTCTCTACTTCTCTCTCTCTATCTACCTCTCTACCTCTCTCTACCTCTCTGTCTCTGTCTGTCTGTCTGTCTGTCTGTCTCTCTCTCTCTCTTTCTCTCTCTCTCTCTCTCTCTCTCTCTCTCTCTCTCTCTCTCTCTCTCTCTCTCTCTCTCTCTCTCTCTCTCTTACACAGGGTTTGCCAAGGTTAGGTTAAGGATCCCTAACTTTATTGACAAGCTAAGAGCTGTTACCTACATCAGCTCATTTGAAAACATTTTAAATGTTATGAAACATACAAGTACGGAACAGGATGAAGTTGGAGCCATCTGTGGGCCAGCATTTTCATTTGATCAACTATTTCGCTGACATCATAATACTGTACGAATGTGTTCCAGACTCGAGTCATCCTGGGTATATATGATCTCAGATGAAGTGATGTTCTGGAGAAGGGTACAGCCAGAGTGAAGTTGCTGCTGACTGCCCGTCTTGTGATATAGAAGCTTGCTTCTCGCTGTTCTCGAAGTAGAGCCGAGTGTGGTACCTTGACAATGTTGGCCTTGTACATAACAGTAAGGGCGCCCACATCCCTCTTGTGTTGAAGATTCTGCCGAAATGACATCTCTATCTAGGATGGGTCCAGGCAAGAGATGAGACGTCTTGCTCTGTTCTCTACTCTGTCAAGCAGTCGCAGATGAGAGGGGAAGGGGGCAAGCAAACCAAGAAAGTGGAGCATACTCAAGGTTTGAGCGTACCTGTGCCTAATACAGAATCTTGCAACCCTACTGTCAAGTAGATGTGAGATACGTCGAAGTGCTGTAAGCTTTCTGGTTGCCTTGTTTGCAAGATTTACACCGTGGTTCTTCATGGTCAGTTTGGAGTCAAATTTCACCCTAAAGATATCGACTTCCTCCACAGGTACCAACACTCTCCAATTCATACTTTCTACTGCTCTAGCATTACCATCATGGTACCTAGAGACCATCATCATTTGTGTTTTCTGAGGTGCAAATGTTACCTGCCATTGGCTTTGCCAAGCTAATATAGCTCTTAGCTGGTGATTGATGTAGCTGAGAGCAGCTGGCATTTCTTCTTTTGGATAAGTAAATGTCAGAGTACAGTCGTCTGCACATGCATGGGATTCTGGGAAGATATGAAGAAGGTCATTGAAGTAGACATTCTATATCAATGGTCCCAGCACACTTCCTTGTGGAACACTTGCCCCAGTATGATGTCTTGCTGATTCTGTTCCACTGAGAAAAGCCCTTAGAGATCTGCTTTGGTTTGTGTGATGAATAAGGCAACCTCATCCTCCACCCACTGACGCAATGGGAAAAGATGGGAGACCTTGAGCAATACATAAATTTTCTGTGTTTTATTTTTTAAATAAGTTCATGCATTTCATTAATAAATCTTAAAGAGAATAAAACATTTATTTTGTTTAAAGATATTTATAATGTAAATATATTGCTTATAATACAAAGAGAGGTATTGAACCAGTTACGCTAAATCGCCACTGACCCGACCCTACATCCATCAACGTTTTTACCTACAGTATTCTCGGTGTTTTGGCTTGGCATCTGCATAGATTCAGCAGCTGCCAAATGACTCTTAGATACAACAACTGCAGCATAAGAAACCTTTTCTTAAATATGGCAAATGGGGTAGTGGTCCCTTCAGAATTATTAAATACTGATTTCGAGCTGTCAATTCTGCAACTTCCTTCACGATCCAACTTTGTCTTCCGAGGGATTATCAGTATTTGTTACTACAGCTCTTACAAGTTGTAATCATTTTTAGTATTCAGAGCTACCAAATTCCCAATAATTTAGGGTTATGCTGAACTCAGTATGGGACTTAAGGATATAAACTGCATTTTGCTTACGAATATAAGAATCCAACAATAACAGAACTTTCTCTTGAAGAATACAGAAAGACCCCCATATCCGCAGACCCGGTATCCATTGTTTCAGTTATCCGCTGTTTACCGTGGCCTGAAAATAACACTTAAATTTACTTAATAATGGCCTCAAAGTGCAAAAGTTATGATGCTGGAAGATTTTCAAAGCCTAAAAGAAGCCTTTAAGTGCTTCCCATCAGTGAAAAGTCATAATTATCCACTTATTGGAAGTAATTTATCAATACAACTTTATAACAGGTTTCGGTATCCACTGAAAACATTGTTATCCATTTCCCGCGGATACGGGAGTCTGCTGTATTTCTCTGCTACTTACCACAAGCAACGAAGGTGGGTCCTCTCCATCCGTCTGAGTCGCTGTAGAGTTCACCGTCAGACAGCATAGCGAGGACCTAGAAACATTCAGTACAGAATAAAGATATCTTAAATATAGTTTCGTTGGATTATCCCTTTTAGTTCCGTTGGATTATCCCTTTTAGTTCCGTTGGATTATCCCTTTTAGTTCCGTTGGATTATCCCTTTTAGTTCCGTTGGATTATCCCTTTTAGTTCCGTTGGATTATCCCTTTTAGTTCCGTTGGATTATCCCTTTTAGTTCCGTTGGATTATCCCTTTTAGTTCCGTTGGATTATCCCTTTTAGTTCCGTTGGATTATCCCTTTCAGCAAATTTATAATCGTTTGTAGAATTTTGGATGGCTTTGAATAAGTATTAATGAATCTAGAGAATACCACTGGAGTCCCATTGGAGCATATGGAAGACTGTTACAGAACTGGAAATAGTACACGTGTGTGCGTTACGTGATAACGATGAATGATTACAGTGAAACTTTTCTGGAAGATAAAAATACGCCATTTCTATACTTGCCTTTTAAAAACTTTCACTGCACTTCTGTTGTTATTTAATTTTATTCATTGACTACATTCTGTTATTCTGTTATTTTTCTCCAACTATCTTTCAATATAGAATAATCAGTTAATTGAAGAGTCTAAAAAAGAAATGTCCGTCCTTTCACCGCAGTATTTGTCCGTTCCTCCATCCTACGTCCGTTCGCTTTTATACCTCATACAATGTGACTATCCACGTACGTATTAAATAACACAGTCTTGTTTCAAATTATTTATATACACAGAAGCTGTTCCTTTTCTCCTGCAAATCCCTTTGGTATATAACAGAAGATAACTCAAGCTATCTTAACTCACGTACCAACTTAAGCCACGTACTCTAAAGTCCAAACACGAGTACGGTTTAGACTGGACTTGCCACAATCGATGCCAAATTGACTAGTCTTATAAATAGCAGACATATCAGCGGCAGCATCTCATCTTCGTATCCAGGTAATGGACGCAGTACGAAACTGCCATGCAAATAATTTACGGAGGCCTAAGTTGATGGCCAGTACAAAGTGTCAAACAGAAAACAATACACACAAGAAACAATTATTCTCGAAATTATTTTCTGTTGTTGTTTTTCGTCCGATTTCGTTCATTTTTGGTCTACTTTAAAAAGCGTAATTTCAAGTTATTTTGACAAATTTTCATTAAGATCGGCCAACGAACAAATGGGAAAAAAATATATACAGAAAATTAAATATGGAAGCCTTACTGTACTCATTACCCCGGCCAAATTTTTGATATACTAATCTGGTTTCATCGCGATAAGAAACATTGTAATATACTTTATCTTCATCCACCAAGAAAGTACAGTTGGTTAGTTTTTGAAATTTAGCAAAATATATGCCCATAACCCCCCCTCCCCAAAAAAAAAAAAAAAAAAAAAAATTGGGTTATTTCGAAAATTTCGTCACTCGCTTGTAAATTATTTTTTTTTTACACAGGATTTGACAAGGTTAAGGATCCCTAGCTTTATTGACAAGCTATTTACAGGTTAAGGATCCCTAGCTTTATTGACAAGCTATTTACAGGTTAAGGATCCCTAGCTTTATTGACAAGCTATTTACAGGTTAAGGATTCCTAACTTTATTGACATGCTATTTACAGGTTAAGGATTCCTAACTTTATTGACAAGCTATTTACAGGTTAAGGATCCCTAGCTTTATTGACAAGCTATTTACAGGTTAAGGATTCCTAACTTTATTGACATGCTATTTACAGGTTAAGGATTCCTAGCTTTATTGACAAGCTATTTACAGGTTAAGGATTCCTAGCTTTGTTGACATGCTATTTACAGGTTAAGGATTCCTAGCTTTATTGACAAGCTATTTACAGGTTAAGGATCCCTAGCTTTATTGACAAGCTATTTACAGGTTAAGGATTCCTAACTTTATTGGCAAGCTAAGAGCTGTTACCTACATCAGCTCATTTGAAAGCATTTTTATTGTTATGAGACATACAAGTAGGAAACAGGATGAAGTTGGAGCCATCTGTGGGCCAGCATTTTCATTTGATCAACTGACTTTATCTCGTTGACATCATTATGCTGTACGAATGTGTTCCATACTCGAGTCATCCTGGGTATATATGATCTCAGATGGAGTGATGTTCTGGAGAAGGGTACAGCCAGAGTGAAGTTAAAAGGACACAAGTGCAACTAATGTGACATTTTATTGTGGCAACGTTTCGCTCTCCATGAGCTTTGTCAAGCCGAGAGCGAAACGTTGCCACAATAAAATGTCACATTAGTTACACTTGTGTCCTTTTACTTTACATATTGTCGGTAATTCTACCAACATTATTACAGAGTGAAGTTGCTGCTTTCTGCCCGTCTTGTGGCATAACAGCTTGTTTCACGCTGTCCTCGAAGTGGATCCAAGTGTGGTACTTTGACAATATTGGCCTTGTACATAACAGTAAGGCCACCCACATCCCTCCTGTGTCGAAGGCTCTGCTGAAATGACAAATCTATCCAGGATGGGCCCAGGCGAGAGATGAAACGTCTTGCTCTGTTCTCTACTCTGTCAAGCAGTCGCAGATGAGAAGGGGGGCAGGCGAACCAAGAAAGTGGAGCATACTCAATGTGTGAGCATACTTGTGCCTCGTACAAAATCTTGCAACCTCTGCTGTCAAGCAGATGCGAGATACGGCGAAGTGCTGTAAGCTTCCTGGCTGCCTTCTTTACAAGATTTACAACGTGGTTTTTCATGGTCACTTTGGAGTCAAGTTTCACCCCAAGGATATCAACTTCTTCCCAGGTGCCAACACCCTCCCATTCATCCTTACTACTGCACCGGTATTACCATCTTGGTGCATAGAGATCATCATCATTTGTGTTTTCTCAGGTGCAAATGTTACTTGCTATTTATTTCCCCAAGTTGATATAGCTCTTAGCTGGTGATTGATGTAGCTTAGAGCATCTGACATTTCTTCTCTTGGATAAGTGAATGCCAGTGTACAGTCATCAGCATATGCATGTGATTCTGGGATGAGATGAAGGTGATTGAAGTAGACATTCCATAACAATGGTCCCAGAACACTTACTTGTGGAACACTTGCCCCGATAGGATGTGTTGCTGATTCTGTTCCATTGAGAACTACCCTTAGAGATCTACCAAGAAGGTAATCACTGAGGAGACATAGCATGGAGCCTGCAATTCCCAGAGCTTGCAGTTTTGCTAAGAGTCCCTGGTGCCACACTCGGTCGAAAGCGCCAGCAATGTCCAGTGCTACCACACAGCTGACTTTGGATTCATCCAGTGACTGATGCCACTTAGTGGAGAGGTTTAACAACAGATCAGCAGCAAAGTGACCTTTCCTAAAGCCACATTGACGGTAACAAAGTAGTGAGTGGTAGTCAAAAAACTGTCATTTGTCTTGAGATTATTGTCTCAAGGAGCTTGCCAGTGATTGACAGGAGTGACACTGGTCTGTAGTTGCTGAATACTGCTCTGCTCCTCTTTTTGTGAACAAGGACTACATTTGCCTCTTTCCATAGAGAAGGCCATTTACACTGTACTAGGCAGTGCTGAAAGATGCGAGTTAGAGGTGCTGCTAGCTGGTCTGCACATCATCTCAGCAATCTTGGGCTCAACTTGTCTGGGCCCACAGCCTTTTCGTGGTCAAGCGATTTAAGAAGGAAGTGCACCTCTTCCTGCCTTATTGTCACCTCTGACTGTTTTGACACAGTTCTTGCAGCTAGCCAAGGAGGGTCCCTTGCTGGATCTGGAACTTGCATTTTGGTAGCAAAATGTTCGGCAAAGAGGTCCGCTTTCTCTTGCCTGCTAGTAGAGGTGGTCCCATCCTGTCGATTTAAAGGTGGAATGAGTTCACCAGGCAGATAACTTTGTCTGTCCTTGACCAGGGGCCACCAGGTTTTGGAGCCTACCCTACCTGATGCTAGCTCTCTTCTTGTGTCCGTCTCCCATTTAGCGATGGCCCACTTTTGAACGTCACCCATATGCTTACAGGCTTGCCTGTGCAAGTTCCTGTTATAGGTGGTAGGATGTCTCTTATACCTTTGCCATGCTTTGTACTTAGCTGTAACAGCCTCTCTACAACGAAAGCCAAACCAAGGCTGATCTGTAGGCTTCGTCACATATTGGCGGTGAGGAATGTGTTCTTGTTGTAGATTAAGGATGTGTCCAGTGAAGGCTTTCACTTGGTTGTCAACATCCCCTTGGAGAAGAGCGTTCCAATCGGTGGTGGCGAGCTCAGAGCAAAGGGCTAGCCAATTACCTCTTTCCCATAGCCAGGTTGTGCGTGTGGACTCCTCACCTCGTTCTGTTGGGATCTTAAGTGTCGCAAAAACAGCCTTGTGGTCAGATGATCCAACGTAGCCGAGGGGTTGACAAATGACTATACCTTCTGCTAGATCGCTCACTATTGGGTCAAGGGAGGAGCCAGAGATATAAGTAGGGAAATCAACAAAGTTTCTCATGTCAAACACTGCAAGAAGGTCATCAAAGTCCCTCTGTATAAGATGTTGGTTGAGGTCACCAACAATTATGACATGTTGACAGTTGTGTTGTAGCAGAAGGGAGTCAACATTTTCCATTAGGAAGTTGACTGGGTCTGCATGTTGCCACTGAGGTCTGTACATTGCACATGCTAGTACAGAGGTACTAGTGTTTATGCATAGCTTGAAGAACATCATTTCAAGATGAGTAGGGATGGCAACATCAATGTGCTGGGCATGTACACTTTTAGAGAAGCACACAGCAACACCTCCTCCTTGCCCTTGCCTGTCTTTTCTCATCCATGAGGTGTAGCCAGCAATTCTTTGCAAAATTTTCTGGAGTCCTGTCGTCCAAAAATGTTTCAACAACAGCTACCATGTCGGGACGTTGAGTTTTCACAAAACTGTATGTGAGCTCTCCAACATTAGTAATGAAGCCTCTAATGTTGGCCGACAGGATGTTGATAGAATGGCTCCTCATGATGTGGTCAGCTTGAGGTGGTGGGTGTGTCAGGCATGTAAGGTGCCTGTCCTCGAGAGAAGTAGGGCACTGAGGCAGCTGCAGGGATGTAGGTCTGTGGTCTTGTATAAGGCACAGTACCACCTGCTGGGCTGAGATAGGAATAGCTGAGTGGGTGACGTGTGAGTGTGTTCACCAATTCAGAGATCCTGCTGGTTTGTTCCGAGAACAGGTCTCTAAACAGGTGGTCCTGTCTATCAAGTTCCTTTTTCTTCCGACACTGGTCCTCCTGATGTCCTTTCTTGTGGCAGTAATTGCACCTAGTATCTCGCGGGCAGTTATTGGTGGTGTGTCCCTTCCGGTGACAGCAAGAGCACTGCCTGGGTGCCTGGGAGGGTGGACTATTATTTGTTGCGCCCCTTGTGTTTTGCTGATTTGTATCCAGGTTCTGCCTTTGGGACTGTGTTGGTGGAAGGTGAGACGGCTGTAGATGTCTTCCTTCTCCACGTCCTCTTCCACGTCATCTACCACGCCCCTGTGCAGTTCTGACAGATGTGTCCCTTCTGTTCGTACTTTGGTTCAGTAGGTATTGAGGTGCAGTGATAGTGCCCTGATTATTAACTGACCAATATCTGGTGGGGTAGATCCTGACTCAGTACTTGCCGATGAAGCACTGCTGCCAGATGTTGGAATAATGTCGGCAGGTGTGCTGACAGGTGTAGGATCAGAGATGGTATGTGCACTGCCTAGTGTACTGGTAGGTGCTGAAGCAGAAATGTCAGGTGTAGGAGAATTACCAGATCCAAGGCTTACTTCATTGCTGGAGAGAGGATCTGTTCCCTCTGTGGTAGTCAGAGAAATTGTGTTAGGATTCCCAAAGGTAGTGTTTTGAACTCTGTCAATTTGTGGGGCCTTAGCGATGACAGAATTCCACCAGTTATTTACCCCTGAGTTAAGCTCAGTGTGGGACTTACAGTCTTTGTCAATAGTGTCACCATCAGCTGAGCAGCTTATGTCACTTGATGTAGGCTTGCACTGACCTTCTACAATAGCTTGAAGGTTATCTAATGATTTGAGGAGCTCATGAAGTGCTTCCCTGTGATGGATTATCTTAGCTGCGACTTTACAACACAGCCCATGAGGGCAGTCTTGATCTTTGGAGGTACCTCTGAACCTTCCTCCTGTGCTCCAGGTTTGTTTCCACATATACCACAGGAGTATGGATATCCATCAATTTTCTGAGATTTTCAACCTGACTGCAACAGAATTCTTCTTCTGGAATGCAATCTGTGTGGCAGTAGTTGGAACAAGTAGGCTCCTTACATGTGCGATGAATGGAGTTTACCTGGAGTTTACCTGGAGAGAGTTCCGGGGGTCAACGCCCCCGCGGCCCGGTCTGTGACCAGGCCTCCTGGTGGATCAGAGCCTGATCAACCAGGCTGTTGCTGCTGGCTGCACGCAAACCAACGTACGAGCCACAGCCCGGCTGATCAGGAACTGACTTTAGGTGCTTGTCCAGTGCCAGCTTGAAGACTGCCAGGGGTCTGTTGGTAATCCCCCTTATGTGTGCTGGGAGGCAGTTGAACAGTCTCGGGCCCCTGACACTTATTGTATGGTCTCTTAACGTGCTACTGACACCCCTGCTTTTCATTGGGGGGATGGTGCATCGTCTGCCAAGTCTTTTGCTTTCGTAGTGAGTGATTTTCGTGTGCAAGTTCGGTACTAGTCCCTCTAAGAATTTCCAGGTGTACATAATCATGTATCTCTCCCTCCTGCGTTCCAGGGAATACAGGTTTAGGAACCTCAAGCGCTCCCAGTAATTGAGGTGTTTTATCTCCGTTATGCGCGCCGTGAAAGTTCTCTGTACATTTTCTAGGTCGGCAATTTCACCTGCCTTGAAAGGTGCTGTTAGTGTGCAGCAATATTCCAGCCTAGATAGAAAAAGTGACCTGAAGAGTGTCATCATGGGCTTGGCCTCCCTAGTTTTGAAGGTTCTCATTATCCATCCTGTCATTTTTCTAGCAGATGCGATTGATACAATGTTATGGTCCTTGAAGGTGAGATCCTCCGACATGATCACTCCCAGGTCTTTGACGTTGGTGTTTCGCTCTATTTTGTGGCCAGAATTTGTTTTGTACTCTGATGAAGATTTAATTTCCTCATGTTTACCATATCTGAGTAATTGAAATTTCTCATCGTTGAACTTCATATTGTTTTCTGCAGCCCACTGAAAGATTTGGTTGATGTCCGCCTGGAGCTTTGCAGTGTCTGCAATGGAAGACACTGTCATGCAGATTCGGGTGTCATCTGCAAAGGAAGAAACGGTGCTGTGGCTGACATCCTCGTCTATGTCGGATATGAGGATGAGGAACAAGATGGGAGCGAGTACTGTGCCTTGTGGAACAGAGCTTTTCACCGTAGCTGCCTCGGACTTTACTCTGTTGACGACTACTCTCTGTGTTCTGTTAGTGAGGAAATTATAGATCCATCGACCGACTTTTCCTGTTATTCCTTTAGCACGCATTTTGTGCGCTATTACGCCATGGTCACACTTGTCGAAGGCTTTTGCAAAGTCTGTATATATTACATCTGCATTCTTTTTGTCTTCTAGTGCATTTAGAACCTTGTCGTAGTGATCCAATAGTTGAGACAGACAGGAGCGACCTGTTCTAAACCCATGTTGCCCTGGGTTGTGTAACTGATGGGTTTCTAGATGGGTGGTGATCTTGCTTCTTAGGACCCTTTCAAAGATTTTTATGATATGGGATGTTAGTGCTATTGGTCTGTAGTTCTTTGCTGTTGCTTTACTGCCCCCTTTGTGGAGTGGGGCTATGTCTGTTGTTTTTAGTAACTGTGGGACGACCCCCGTGTCCATGCTCCCTCTCCATAGGATGGAAAAGGCTCGTGATAGGGGCTTCTTGCAGTTCTTGATGAACACAGAGTTCCATGAGTCTGGCCCTGGGGCAGAGTGCATGGGCATGTCATTTATCGCCTGTTCGAAGTCATTTGGCGTTAGGATAACACCGGATAGGCTTGTGTTAATCAAATTTTGTGGCTCTCTCATAAAAAAATTATTTTGATCTTCGACTCTCAGTCTGGTTAGAGGCTTGCTAAAAACTGAGTCATATTGGGACTTGAGTAGCTCACTCATTTCCTTGCTGTCATCTGTGTAGGACGCATCTTGTTTAAGTAGGGGCCCAATACTGGACGTTGTTCTCGATTTTGATTTGGCATAGGAGAAGAAATACTTTGGGTTTCTTTCGATTTCATTTATGGCTTTTAGTTCTTCCCGCGATTCCTGACTCCTAAAGGATTCTTTTAGCTTAAGTTCGATGCTTGCTATTTCTCTGACCAGTGTCTCCCTACGCATTTCAGATATATTGACCTCTTTTAGCCGCTCTGTTATTCTTTTCCGTCGCCTGTAAAGGGAGCGCCTGTCTCTTTCTATTTTACATCTACTCCTCCTTTTTCTTAGAGGAATAAGCCTTGTGCATACATCGAGTGCCACCGAGTTAATCTGTTCTAGGCATAAGTTGGGGTCTGTGTTGCTTAGTATATCTTCCCAGCTTACATCGGTTAGGACTTGGTTTACTTGGTCCCACTTTATGTTTTTGTTATTGAAGTTGAATTTGGTGAATGCTCCCTCGTGACTAATCTCATTATGTCGGTCTGGGGCTCCGCGCATACATGACTGAACCTCAATTATGTTGTGATCTGAGTATATTGTTTTTGATATGGTGACATTTCTTATCAGATCATCATTGTTAGTGAAGATGAGGTCTAGTGTATTCTCCAGTCTAGTAGGCTCTATTATTTGCTGGTTTAAATTGAATTTTGTGCAGAGATTTAAAAGCTCGCGTGAGTGTGAGTTTTCATCGGAGCTGCCTCCTGGTGTTATTACTGGAACAATATTATTTGCTATATTCCTCCATTTTAGGTGCCTTAAGTTGAAATCCCCCAGGAGCAAGATGTTGGGTGCAGGAGCTGGAAGATTTTCCAGACAGTGGTCAATTTTTAACAGCTGTTCCTGGAATTGCTGGGATGTTGCATCCGGAGGCTTGTAGACTACCACAATGACTAGGTTTTGGTTCTCGACCTTTACTGCTAAAACTTCCACTACATCATTTGAGGCATTTAGCAGTTCTGTGCAAACAAGTGACTCTGCAATGTACAGGCCAATGCCCCCCCCCCTTTTGCCTGTTCACTCTGTCACATCTGTATAGGTTGTAACCTGGGATCCATATTTCGTTGTCCAAGTGATCCTTTATGTGGGTCTCAGTGAAAGCCGTGAACATTGCCTTTGCCTCTGCAAGCAGTCCACGGATGAAAGGTATTTTGTTGTTTGTTGCTGGCTTTAGACCCTGTATATTTGCCAAGAAGAATGTTATCGGACTGGTGGTATTGTTGGTACTGGGGGGGATTTTTTTTCCGGCATTAGTATCTGTATCTGTTGGTTTGGAGTGGAGGCCATCGACTGTGGTTCCACTCCAGGAATGACTGGATTTGGTGTACGATTTTTGCCATTTCCTGCCAGTTTTTTTTCCTTCCTGGCACTAAAAAACCTCTCCCTCTTGAGTGGCTGTGGCTACCCAGGTTTTCCCATGGCCTGGATGTTTTGTATCTTTTTGTCCCCTTTAGATGGTATGCCTGGCAATTTAAGTTATAGCACAGTCTTTCCTGTACTGAAGAGGTACACAGTTCAGGGTGAAAAAGCTTACAGGAAGGGAGTTTGCATTTTCCTGTTGTCATATGGGCATGGCATTTTCTAGGGTGGTCATAGTTGCACGTCCCATCTGTTTTTCCAGATTTCCCATGCCAGCAGATACCAAGTGCATAGTATGTGCACAGGCTTGGTTTCCGTTT
The DNA here is from genome assembly GCF_038502225.1 of Cherax quadricarinatus. NCBI lineage: Eukaryota > Metazoa > Arthropoda > Malacostraca > Decapoda > Parastacidae > Cherax > Cherax quadricarinatus. Next base: position 19,536 of record NW_027195357.1, on the reverse strand, counting down.
GCCTTGGGTTTCTGTGACTGTAATGGGTTTGAAAATCAACAAGTTGAAGAATTGAGACACTTATGCAACACACGGGAATCTTTATTGAAGAAACGTTTCGCCACACAGTGGCTTCATCAGTCCAATACAAAGTAGAAATGGATAAGAAGAGGATTCCTCAACCTGGAATCGATGTGTTCAATCCATCACTCTTGTAGGAAGTGCAGCATAGGGCCAGAGAGGTGGCTTATATACTGCAGTCAGATGAGGTGAAGCAGGAGGAGGCGGGATCACAGTGGGACCTGCCACTAGTGTAAGTAGGTCGTCGTCCAAAGGTTGGACAAGCGTTGAAGTCTTTGTACCAATATCCCATGATGTTGCAGTGTCTGACAGATGTGATGAATGGTTTTGAAAACCGACACGTTGAAGAATTGAGACACTTATGCAACACATGTGTTGCATAAGTGTCTCAATTCTTCAGGCTCCTTACATCTAAGAAGTATTTTGTCTTTTGTAGTATACCCACAAACACTGCAGTAACTACTGGGACAACAGCCAGATAGCGAAGATATTCTTGCTATTTTGCGAGGTGAAATCATCACAGAGGAGGCTTGTAGGTTTACAATGAAGTTCACAGGAGAGAGAGAGGGTGGGTGGTGGTATTGTGGGGGTGTTTATAACGGGGTGGGTAGTGAGGGAGGGTGAGGGCAGGCAGTGGGCCGGCAAGCTGGAAGTGTTGCCTTCTCACTATCACTTAAACACTGTTTATGTTATCCACGTTTTCACTATAGGAAGATGTTACACAAATCACTCTGTTGCATTGTACAAGTCACGTTGTTATAAAGCACCCAGCTGTTAGTACATAGAGATATAATATTAGATGCTCCCTGTGAAGGCAATAGTGACGTCACTCCTAGGCCTTCCCGTTCCCTCACTCTCACAACATTGTACACCAAAACACTCTTAACTGTCACTGATTTCGCTTATATTCACTTCTATGGAAGAGTTAACTTGCTTTTACTGTGTTGTAGGTAGTACTAGGTCACTGAACAGTTATTTTCCTCACCAACCCTCGTAGTTAATAAGAAAATCTGTGGAGCACACTGTGACACGTCCTCTCTCTCCCTCCCTGTATCTCTCTCTCTCTCTCTCTATGGCTATTGTGAAAATTCTTTCGAACCATTTATTACTAACGGTAATGTGACGAAACGGTGCACCGTGGCCTGATCGCCAAAGCTCTCGCTTCACACGACGAGGGTACGCGTTCGATTCCCAGCGAAGGGTAGAAACATGAGGCGTGTTTCTTTACACTGGTTGTCTATGCTCACCCATAAGTAAAATGGGTACCTGGGTGTTAGTGAACTGGTGTGGGTCGCATCCTGGGTGTTAGTGAACTGGTGTGGGTCACATCCTGGGTGTTAGTGAACTGGTGTGGGTCACATCCTGGGTGTTAGTGGACTGGTGTGGGTCACATCCTGGGTGTTAGTGAACTGGTGTGGGTCACATCCTGGGTGTTAGTGGACTGGTGTGGGTCACATCCTGGGTGTTAGTAAACTGGTGTGGGTCGCATCCTGGGTGTGTGTGGACTGGTGTGCGTCACATCCTGGGAGTTAGTGGACTGGTGTGGGTCACATCCTGGGTGTTAGTGGAATGGTGTGGGTCACATCCTGGGTGTTAGTCGACAGGTGTGGGTCACATCCTGGGACAAAACTGACCTAATTTGCGGGAAATGCTCAACATAACAAGCGGCTTTCTAGGGTGCTTACCTGTATGTACCTCAACATTATATACATACCAGTAATCTCATTGGGAGACAATCATATTGTTTACCGTAGTCACCCCGTGTAGACATGTGAGAAAACTTAACCACCCCTGGTCGCGCCAAGTGGTCCCCTCGACCTCACAATCTTATCCATATCTATCCGAGACCAGTATGGATTGGATAGCACCCACAAGTACGGTGCTACTAATTAATTGTGGACTGTATAGATTATATTAATTTAGCTGAATGAAGGGAAGGGGGGTAGGATACACCTGGATACATCCATCAAGGAAAACATTTGTACATAATCCCACCACTTACCAGATGTTCTCTGGTGGTCCCTTGATGTAGCTGGATCACTCATAACCTATCTAATCACAACATAACACAACTGGCCAGCCTAAGTTTGTTATAATTAGAAGGGTTACTTAACTGTGGGTGATTGATACTCCTTATTTCTTCCATTCACCATCTCAGTTTCGATGTCCTGCTACACCGACACGGTTCTCATTCCAGCAAGACGAGGTATCCGCTGGTTTGTCCCGCTTTAAACGTCGTGACTCAAGGAGCTTCGCTTTCCTCGTCTCGGGAGCAACGAGGTCTAACGTGTTCACTCGGAGCAAGACGACTTATTTCACTTCACGCATTCTCTTAACTTAGCGTTATTATCATTAATTACATTACAATTCACAAGACGATTTAATGGCTCATAATTATTATACACATTAGAGATCACTCCATTAAGATCTGAGACCGATGAGTGATGATTAAACCAAGGGTAATTTTCCTCGGGACACAGTCCAGGACGACGCGTCAGTCACCCACGGTCCTACCCTTATTCACTCAATTACCACTCTATTACCGTGGTCCCGTAAATCACGTTCCCTCACTCTCCACCAGGAACAGTTACGACACTTCCTATTACGAAATGAGGCCTATATTAATCCTTAGGCCTCCGTGAATGCCAATTTCATGGTTCCATGCTTTTTCCCCGCTTCCTCTCCACCTTCAAAACAAACCCGCCACTCTCCCCCGCACATCCGCGCATGCGCCAAGGGAACTCTTGGTTCTACCCTATTTTCAAATACATTTTTGACTCATATCGGCACATAAAACACCTATTAGGCGCTATAGTTTCGGAAAATTAAAAATTTTCCACAGATGTCAGCTATGGTCTGTATACCTTGTACATGTACTGGTAGTAAATAAAGATATTATTAATATCATAACAAATAGTTTAATAACTTACTTGAAAGACAATTGACGAAACTTGCGCAAAGCTGATTACTCGCGGAAAAAAATGCGAAAAAATCGCGTATAAGCTAAGCGTGTTCTTGTACAGTTACTCCTGTGATACATACGCTAGCGTGTTCTTATAAAGTTACCCCTGTGATACATACGCTAGGCATGTCCTTTTATAGTTACCCCTGTGATACATACGCTAGGCATGTCCTTTTATAGTTACCCATGTGATACATACGCTAGCATGTTCTTATATAGTTACCCCTGTGATACATATGCTAGGAGTGTTCTTATATAGTTACCCCTGTGATACATATGCTAGGAGTGTTCTTATATAGTTACCCCTATGATACATACGCTAGGCGTGCTCTTACATAGTTACCCCTGTGATACATACGCTAGGAGTCCTTTTATATAGTTACCCCTGTGATACGCTAGGCATGTCCTTTTATAGGTTAGGTTAGGTAAGGTTCGTCAGGAAACAGGACAAATGTTTCCTGACGCGGGTCTTAGTCAGATGATGACCCGCCTTTGGAGCTTTTGGTCATCTGACCGAGGCCTTCCGCTGGCTTACCGGTCCACCCCTTTAAAAATTATGGTCATTTATAACCATTGTTTTTTTTTTCATATTTCCTTTTATAGTTACCCCTGTGATACATACGCTAGGAGTCCTTTTATATAGTTACCCCTGTGATACGCTAGGCATGTCCTTTTATAGTTACCCCTGTGATACATACGCTAGGAGTCCTTTTATATAGTTACCCCTGTGATACATATGCTAGGCGTGTTCTTATACAGTTGTCCCTGTGATACGTACGCTAGGAGTGTTCTTATTTAGTTACCCCTGTGATACATACGCTAGGCATGTTCTTATTTAGTTACCCCAGTGATACATAGGCTATGAGTGTTCTTAGTTACCCCTGTGATACATACGCTAGGAGTCCTTTTATATAGTTATCCCTGTGATACATACGCTAGGAGTGTTCTTATATAGTTACCCCAGTGATACATACGCTAAGAATGTACTTAGTTACCCAGTGATACATATGCTAGGCGTGTTTTTATACAGTTATCCCTGTGATAAGTACGCTAAGATTGTTCTTATATAGTTACCCCTGTGATACATACGCTAAGAGTGTTCTTATATAGTTACCCCTGTGATACATACGCTAAGAGTGTTCTTATATAGTTACCCCTGTGATACATACCCTAAGAGTGTTCTTATATAGTTACCCCTGTGATACATACGCTAAGAGTATTCCTATTTAGTTAGCCTTATAATATACTCGTTTTCTTTAATGTTAGTAGACCAGAGAGAACGTTATAATCTTTAGCGTAAACTACAATATACTACTAGAGTCTTCGGGGTCTGTATTATGTTTCTGTTTATTTACTTTACATAAAAACTTAAGGAACAATACAGCAGGCCTACTGGCCCATGCGAGGCAGGTCCAAGTCTCCTACCGGCTTAAGCCATTGCCCTAACTTAGTCAGGTCAGATCACTTTCACTTAAGGAAGGATCACGGCATCTGACCCAGTAACACAAGCTACTCACGCCAACTCACACCACCCGCTCCTGTCTAATATTATTTTGGAATATATGTGATAGATAAATAGACGAAATTGTCAACAGAGTAATTATGTAATATTGTATAGCGACGTGAGCAACTTCTAGCGTCATGGCGGCTCACTTTCTGAAACATTTGGAATAATAGAACACACAATAATAAATAAAACAGGTACAGTACCGTGACTGGAACGATACACAAATAACCGGCACATAAAAGAGAGAAGCTTACGACGACGTTTCGGTCCGACTTGGACCATTGACAAAGTCTTTTATGTGCGGGTTATTAGTGTACACAATAATAAAAGAATCGAAGAAAAAGGCGAAAATTCACTTCATTCTCAGACACGTATTGTGTTACATGGAAATATAAACACAAATGCAGTATAATGTGATCCTTTATTGACTACGTTTCGCCCACACAGTGGGCTTTTTCAAGTCACAAATAGAACTACCTGGCGTGGAAGGAACGCGAGTATTTATAGTCCGGTTCAGAATGCTGAGGTCAGGTGAAGAATGCTGCATCTATTTCCATTGTGTCGGTATTTTATACCATTTATTTCCATTGTGTTACATCACAAAAATGTCGTTGTAAGTATAATTCGTTGTATAAACATCGTATAAACATGAGACCTACACCAATAGTGTTGAATTAGCTTTTTGTAATGTTTACTCACTTTTCGTTTTTTTTTTTTTTCGATTATTTTCGATATTTTTTCTGATTCCCGCGCCCCTAGCCCTTTAGCCCCCTCCTTCACTGGCATTTTATTGACAATAATAGTCCCAAAACGGCATCAAATACGCAATCATCACTCAAAATCAACAAACATATATTCAGATGAATCACGATTCCTCAGCAACATAACGGTATCTGTAACATTTGCATTGTGTATACATTTTCGCTCAAAATTAGGACAGAAACTACAATGATTTTTCTTATTCATAGCTGAATTGTATGGGATTTATCAGGCCCATGCATTAATACAGTGACAGGTGGCCTCAAACAGCTTGTAATTAAACCATACAATTGGCCGGGGTAGAACCCACGATCAGAGAGTCATAAAATCCAGACCGACGCGGGTTCTATCCCCGCCCGTGGTATAGTTTGTATGCAATCGTGTCATTACGATTTCGCAATCCAGGATATTAAAAACCTGTAATGAGCCTTTATATATATGTCTTGTACCGCCACATGTGCCCCATTCCAAACAATGTGAAAAGACAGAAAAGTCCTCACACTGAGTACCCGCACTCAGGGAAACTAAATTAAGCAGCTGATGAACTAGCCAACATTCAGGTAAAGGCATTCTGAAAATTAGACTTTCATTACTGAAAAAATGGAAAGTTTCATACTTATTATCACTCTCTGGACATTTTAAAAGAACAGGAATGCACGAAAGAGGCCTAAAACTATAGTAAGAGACAAAGGAATGGACAGATTTAGGCAAGGACACATAAGCTAGCAGCTCACAGCTACAAATACAGAACAGATATGAAGGAAAATTGCATATATGGCTATGATCCGTAAATAATGCAGCATTGATTTAGACATATTTCGGAAGATGGAACTTTTCGCTACATATAAAACAGAAAAAAAAGTGGAAACTTTAAGCTGGTTCTAGTTCTACAGGAGAGTATCTAACTACGAGAAATAAAATGTAAATCTTGACAGAAGCATAAGCAACACTCACATGCCGTTTAAAACAAGCGACCTACCTGGAGAGTTTACCTGGAGAGAGTTCCGGGGGTCAACGCCCCCGCGGCCCGGTCTGTGACCAGGCCTCCTTAGGTCAGTGTCCCAGGATGCGACCCACACCAGTCGACTAACACCCAGGTACCCATTTTACTGATGGGGAACATAGACAACAGGTTGAAAGAAACACGTCCAATGTTTTTACTCTGGCTGGGAATCGAACCCAGGCCCTCACCGTGTGAAGCGAGAGCGTTAACCACCACGAGAAGTTGACAAGACACGTGTGTGACAGGTATCTTTATTGTGAAATGTTTCACCTACACAGCAGACCTCTTCAGCTGACTACAGAGCAGGTAATTATGAGATGTAGTTATAAGGTGGTCAGTCCTTCAGCCTGGAGAAGAGTTCTGCTCCATAGTCTGGAACAGATTAGAAATACCTAACTGTTGCACACGTGTCATATATATCAGACGACCTATACTGAACATATACAGGGTATACAGAACATATACAGGGTATACAGACCATAGCTGATATCAATGACATACTACTACATAGAAAGCCGCTTGCTATACAGAGCATTTCCCGAAAATTAGGTCAATCCCGTTCCCAGGATGCGACCCACACCAGTCGACTAACACGCAGGTACCTATTTTACTGACAGGTGAACATGGACAACAGGTGTTTTAAGGAAACACGTCCTGATGTTTCCACCGGTACCTTTGATCGACCCCCGGACCTCAGTGTGTGAGCTGACAATACTGACAGCAGTGAAAACACTGTAACTTGTACAGTCGTGGAGAGGAGAAGAAAACTCTAAGTAAACTGCACGTACACTGAAAGAGCTTTATAAAGTCTGTCTTGATAAAGCTTTACCCTGAGTGAGACTATGCCTCAGTAAAAGCTTTCTCGTCATGCTTTTGCCTTGATGCCCAAACAAATCGGCATTAAGTCTAGCTCTTGTAACTACCAATGGATTATCACTAAAAACCTATTGGAAATTTGGTAACTTAAGAAATTATACACATGGAGAGAGGCAACTCACGTGGATGGCAGCGTTGAACACCATAAGGAGACCCAACTGCTTCCTTCCCTTGAGCCACCTGTCCAGACACAGTGGGAACTCTGAGTACTTGGTACCTCGCACCAGCTGTATATACGCTGCTATAACACCTGTAAATATATGACACATTAAATACAATCTCATCTCAATGTTTGTGATCTGCTTCCTACCAACACGTAAAGCCAATACCAGAATCATTAAAGACATTTTGTATCATGTGAAATATTTTTTAAAGATATCTCTTTTGCTAGGACATAAAATACTGGAAATTCAACTTCAGTCGACAGATAAAACATCGGAGATTTCTCTCCAATCAAATTATTAATAATATTTCGGAATTATTACTTGGGACAACTATTTAACTAGCTAACTTCTACATAACTATGTATAATTATTAGAGTTTACACTTGATACTAGTGCCTGTGGCTCTAGCACACAATCTGTTTTCCACCTGATAATCATCTGTCATGCACCTGACAGTCATCTATCATGCAACTTTAAGTTCCGTGACTGGAGCAATACACAAATAACCCGCACATGGCTCCTCTCTCCTATGTGCGGGTTATTTGCGGGTATTTGAGTCAAAATGTACACTGAGGTCAGATGACACGAGAGATCGTACCTGAGCTGTTTCTTGGGATTAGTGGTGTTGAAGAGCACTATGGCTTCTGTAGTGTTTAAGAATCTGAGGTCAAGTTGTTGACTGGGGAAGTTCTGCTTCTCAAGGAGAAAAAAAAAAAAAGACAATTCGCCTGGATAAATATAGCAATGAATGCAAGGCTGTTTTAATGAAAGAAAACAAGTTACCAGCAGTAAGGAGCAGATTAGCAGCTGTTAAAAGCAGGTAGAAGTCGAAGTGAGGAAGGTTAAAAGAGAAGATTTGAAGGTATGAATTTTGTGCTCTCCAGGACGAATGTACTTCAATCATCAGCGAGAGTAAAGGTACCACTAACTCCTCTGCTATTAAAGGTAGGAATATCCTTGTGGTCAGTGATTTACAGGTAAGATATATTGATTGTGCTTTCTGTAACAGAGCTAGGAAGGTGAGACAGAGGGAGTTTGTGTTGGTGTTAAAGTCAACTTGTTGAATAATATCATGTCAGGAAATGGGAAGAAATCCATTATCTGCCTCACTGCTGATGGAAACGATGTTGAGAAGGGTAGAGAGGAGCTGCTCTACACAAAAAACCTGCACATAGGAGGAGCTTACGACGACGTTTCTGTCCGACTTGGACTATTAACAGAAAGGATCGAAGCCAGTATATATAGGCAAATGGGAAGGGACAGAACAAGAGAGGTTAGGCTGGTAGTGGAAGTAGAAGTAGTGGCAGTGTGAAGTAGAGAGAGTGATAGGCGTAACAATAAATAGAAAGGGGAAGAGAAAAGATAGAAAAAAGAGAAGGAAGGAGCCAAAGGTAGCAGGGAAGGAAGTAGCAAAAGTAGACGAGTTAGTTTCATTACTGGAACGTGTGTATTGTTCCAGTAATGGTATTTTTGCATTTTTATTCTTGAAGGAGCTGCTTGATAAGTACAGCTCAGCTATAGATTTAATTAGATCTAAGGAAGAGGTCTCAGTCATATACAGCATCTTGCCTTGAAGGGGAGTGGGCAATGAATAGATGTCGAGGGTAATTGGCGTGAATTGCTGGCTAGACAAGTACTGTAAGGAACCACCACCAGAATTCTGTCAATGTATGCTACCACTCTCTGGGTCAGGAGTGGTAGCGTTACAAGACTCCGGAGGGAGCCCGTTGCTGAGTTGCTTAGAACTTTAAAGTGATAGAAGATAGAGGTGTGGGTGCGTGTGTGGAAACAGGTTACAACATGACGGACTACCACAGCAAATATTACAAGGATACGGCTCAAGAAATCGTAATAACGCGATTGCAAATGAACGATACTACGAGTGGAGATAGAACTCACGGTCAGAGAGTCATAAAACTAACGCGTCGGTTTGGAGTTTAATGACTCTGATCGCGGGTTCTATTCCAGCCCGTGGTATAGTTTATTACAAGGATACCTCTGGGATATGCTTAAATGACATTGTTCATCATAAATTTACTAATAAATACAATGGAACTGGTCAACAATTAGAGAAAGGAGAGGGCAGCGAGTGATAGCTCTCTTAATGTTCTCTATACTAATAGTAGGACTCTAAGAAATAAGATAGACGAACTAAGACTAATTGCTTGTACATGAAACATAGATATTATTGCTATAACAGAGACCTGGATCAACATGAAACAGAAAAGCCTTCTCAATGCCACATACAGGGCAATAAATTCCACACCAACAGGTTAGTATGACATTGTATAGTATATGGGCTTCAGTAAGGCTTCTGATAGAGTCCCGCATCGTAGGTTGTTGAGGAAAGTAAAGTCTCGTGGAGTAGGCAGAGAATTTTTTCCTAGATTGAGGCATGGTTGACAGGCAACAGAGTTTGCATAACGGGGAGAAATCATAGGGGGACGCATCACGAGCGGTTTTCCACAGGGTCCGTGTTGGGTCCTTTGTTGTTTACAATTTACATAAACAACATAGATGAGGAAATAAATAACGACATAAGCAAGTTTGTAGACTACATCAAAATAGGCCGTCGAATTAATTCTGGCGACGATACTAGAGCGCTACACGAAGATCTGGATAGACTGATGCAGTGGCCGGAAAAGTGGTAGATGCAGTTAAATATTGACAAATGCAAAGTTCTAAGCGTTGGAAAAGAAAACCATGACACTTATAAACTAAATAATGTTGATCTTAATCACTCTGATTGCGAAAAGATTTAGGAGTTCTGGTTAGCAGTAATCCGAAACCAAGATAACAGTGCATAAGAGTTCGCAATACAGCTTGGGTCAGTAGGCCTACTGCAGTGCTCCTTTTTTCGTATATTCCAATATTTATCTACTGTATCGTGCATATGACTGTTTTTTTAATCAGCAATCTGGCATATATTCAACCGTAACCTAATTCAGATCTTTCAGTAACGTAATATATATATCAGTAAATGAACCTGAGTTAGTCAATAACCAGTCATATCTCTCTCGGTAATTTAGTATTTATCTATCGGAAGCTTGGAATACATCTAACAGAATCCACACACACACACACACGTGAAGCAGTATCGCTAAATAGTGCTTCCAGGATTTAGCGTTCTAGTGGCTGTACTAAGATATTATTAGCGGTCATCGTACGTGAGTGAATCAGTGAACATACCTACAAGAGTGTAACAACTTTCAAGAGTGCGAATGTGATAAGATCAAGAATTTTTACAATTTAAATTTGAATGAATTGTGAGTGAGGGAGGGTAGCAGTCAGCTGATGACGCTGCTGGTGCAGTGTTGACACAAAATATCCAAACATAGTTAATTGGGTTAACGGTGTGATCTGAAATATTAACACATACATATATTGGATGGTTATAGCAGCAGTGTAGTGATAAGGTCATAAACGAGTGAATAAGTTAATACTGAAGTAAGAAAAAATTAGTCAATCCCCAGCTGTTGGCGTTGTGAATGTAGTTAATATCATCAGATTTGTTATGACCATAAAACTGTACTAAAGGAAAAAGAGTGAATACCAGGTCTTAAAAGAAAAATAAAATAAAAACTTGAATGCATGATAAAGTTCCTGAAGGAGTTACAAAAGTGAAGGAGTTGATAGCAGCCACCAGCAGGAACCTCCATTGTTGTGCAGACGACATCACTTGCCTATGTGTGGTTAATTTTGGTTAGTGTCTGGTGAAATAAATAACCCTATAATCTTCAAAAAAAACCCCTATGGGGAAGATCTGGACCGGGAAGTACCGGTAAACCCAAAGAACAACAAGCCGGGGGGGGAAAGGACCGGTAACCAAAACAAAAAAGCCGGGCCCCGGGAGGTACCGGTGAACCAAAACAATAAAGCCCGGGCCCGGGGGGAAGTCCGGTAAACCCAAAAGAACAAAGTCCGGCCGGGAAAATCCGTGAACCAGAACAACAAAGCCCCGGGGCCCGGGAGGCCGGTGACCAAAACAAAAAAACCCAGGGGGAGTACTAGTAACCAAGAACAAGATCCGGGACGGGAAAGTACCGGTGAACCAAAAACAACAAGATCCGGGCCCGGGGAATCCGGTAACAAGAACAACAAGCCCAGCCCGGAAGTACCGGTAAACCCAAAAAACAAAAAAGCCCCAGGCCGGGAATCCGGTGAACCAAGAACAAAAAAAGGGCCGGGCCGGGAATCGGTAAACCCAAAAACAACAAAGGGGGGGCCCGGGGGAATCCGGTGAACCAAAAACAAAAAGATCAAGCCGGGAAGTACCGGTAAACCCAAAGAAAAAAAAGCCCGGGCCGGGGTGTAAAAAAAACAAAGACCCAGGCCAGAAATTCCGGAAAAAGCCAAAAGGGGGCCCGGGGCCGGGGAAAACAACAAAGGGGCCGGGGGCTGGTGAAAACAAAAAAGGGGCCCCGGGAAAGCGGGGAAAAAAACAAAATCGGGGGGGGGTATGGTAAAAAGAACAACAAAGACCCGGGGCCCGGGGAAGTCTGGTAAACCAAAACAAAAAAGACCCGGGCCGGGAAAGTCCGGTAAACCCAAAAGAACAAAAAAGCCCCGGCCCAGGTGGTGAACCAAGAAAAACAAAGACCGGGCCGGGGTGGGTGAACCAAAAAAAACAAAGACCCGGGCCCGGGAAGTACCGGTGAACCAAAACAACAAAGATCGGGCCCGGGGGTCCCGGGTGAACCAGAACAAAAAAAGACGGGGGCCCGGGAGAGTACCGGTGAACAAAGAACAAAAAAAGGGCCGGGCCGGGGGGTTTGGTGAACCACAAAAACAAAGCCCCGGGGCCCGGGGAAAATCCGGTAACAAAGCACAACAAAGACCCGGGGCCGGGGAGTACTGGTAAACCAAGAACAACAAAATGGGGGCCCGGGGTCCCGGTCCCAAGAACAACACAATAGTGTTAACGCCCCCCCCTTTTTTCAAGAACAACAAGCTAAAAACACACCCCCACACACACCCCCACACACACCCCACCCCACACCCCCACACACACCACACCCACACACACCCCACCACCTGTTCCCACATTTTAATATACAAAGTACGCGAGTGACAAAAGAAAAAAAAATAGAATTAAGAGGTGGTAACGACAAAATGTGATGTAACACAGCGTGAAAAAGCTAGCCAAAAAGGGGGTTTAATATATGTATCATAAATATATATAAGCGAGGTGGTGGCAGCAGTACCTGAAGTAGGCCGCCAAAACAGGTTGGTGTTACAAATAAGTAATCTTCCAAAAGGGGATGAAAATTATAAAGTAGCAGTAAAAAATGCTGGAAAAATGAGGACTCAAAGGGCAAGATATAATATGCCAAGAAGTCAGGGCGGAAGGGCGGAATGTACGAGTCATCATCAACGGCATCTCAGCAGCATTCATCACATCTGGATGGACGCCCCCTCTAAAATAAAAAAATCTCACTTGTTTGTGGTGGGGGGAAAGCGAGGAGAACCGGCCCCGGACACTGGTAGCTGGCTATTTTTAAACCCCTGCTCCAGGGCATTATCATACAAAAAACACCTAGCATGTAGGAAGATAAAATTTGTAGGGCAAGGACTAATGGGACTACAGCCCTGAAAAACAGTTTCGAGAATAATGTTTTGGCCAAAGACAGTACAATCTGAGAAAAGTTTTGGGGTAAAATGTAGAAAAAGGTAGTAAAAAGAGTGACTTTTAACACCGCTAGTATTATAATTTTAGAACTACTCTCAGTGTTAATGGTATCTCATTAGAAATGGTACACAAAGTGAGTTGTATTTCTCGGACATATAAAAAACGCGTGCCCACACACACCGACGCGCCACACAACACACGCGGGCCCGGGGCTGGGTCTCGACCCCCGAAAACCCCTCGGGGAGTAAAAAGCTGATCCTTGGGAAACTGACCCCCCCACCCAGACCCCCCCCCCCTCCTCCTACTTTTTCTTCCCTCCTCCCTCCTCCCCCTCGTCACTCCTCCTCCTCTCTCTCTCTCTCTCTCTCTCTCTCTCTCTCTCTCTCTCTCTCTCTCTCTCTCTCTCTCTCTCTCTCTCTCTCTCTCTCTCTCTCCCCTCTCTCTCTCTCTCTCTCTCTCTTTTTTTTTTTTTTTGGTTTGGAAAATTAAGGGTCCTAGCTTTATTGACAACTATTTCAGGTTAGATTCCTAACTTTATTGACAAGCTAAGGCTTTCCTACATCAGCTCATTTAAAACATTTTATTGTTATGAGACTACAAGTGGGAACAGGATGAATTGGGGCCATCTGGGGCCAGCATTTTCATTTTTATCCTGCGTTATCTCGTTGACATCTTTTGCTGAACAATTTTCCCCTCGAGCATCCTGGGGATGTATGATCTCAGATGAATGATGTTCTGGAGGGAAAATACAGCCGGTAAGTTGCTGCTTTCTGCCCCTCTTGTGGCATAAAGCTTTTTTGGGTTCCCCAAATGGATCCAAGTGTGGGATTTTGACAAATTTGGGCCCTTTTACAAAAATAAGGACCCATCCCCCTTTTTTGGGGCTCTGCTGAAATGACAGATCCATCAGGATGGGTCCGGGAGAAAATGGACGTCTTGCTCCTTTCTCTCTGTCAAACAGTCGCAGATGAGGGGGGGACAGGCAAACCAAGAAAGTGGAGCATACTCAAGGTGTGGCGTACTTTCCCCGTCAGTATCTTGCAACCCCCACTGTCAAGCAGATGCGAGATACGGCGAAGTGCAACTTCCCCCCTTGTTTGCAAAATTACAACATGGTTTCTCTCTCTCTCTCTCTCTCTCTCTCTCTCTCTCCCCCCCCTCTCTCTCTCTCCCTCTCTCTCTCTCTCTCTCTCTCTCTCTCTCTCTTTTTTTTTTTTTTTTTTTTTTTTGGTTTGACAAGGTTAAAGGTCCTGCTTTATTGACAACTATTTACAGGTTAAGGATTCCTAACATTGACAACTAAAAGTACCTACATCAGCTCATTTGAAAGCATTTTATTGTTATGGCCAAAAAAACGGGGTTGGAAAACTGTGGGCCCCAAATTTTTTTTTGATCAACTGACGTTATTTGTTGACATCATTATGCTGAACGATTGTTCCATACTCTCTCTCTCTCTCTCTCTCTCTCTCTCTCTCTCTCACTCTCCTCTCTCTCTCTCTCCTCCTCCCCCTCCTCCCCCTCCCCCTCTCTCCCCCTCTCTCCCCTCTCTCCCCTCTCTCTCCCTCTCTCCCCCTCT